>NW_017731630.1:1668843-1715865 GCF_001890085.2 Hipposideros armiger
GGGGGAGGGGGGAGAGAAACCTACATAAGTACAAGCACAGAGAGCACTAGAGTTTGGAGGAAGTTAGCCTGCTGTTTCGAGTTGTGTGTGTTGTATTATGAAGGTTAGAATTTAAAAAGAATTTTTAAAAGACTCTGTGGCCTCAGGCAGGCGACTTGGCTTCTCCCTGTAAGAGCAGAACCACAAATCCCACCTACACTCTAGTTTTCAGGGTTACCGGAAATCATCTGAAGCCTCCCGGTGGACCGTGGCTCCGGTCGGCTCACACCCGGAGCTGTTCTCGGGGCAGGAGTAACAGAAAAGCTTTTTCTGCGCATCTGTAGGGATCTGGGGATCCCAGGGTGCAGACAAATCGTCAACTACCTTAAAAACCATCTGGGGATTTGAATTGAAACATGTTTGCTGTCATTACCCAGATACCAAAACACAGAGCACATCTTTTTGACAGTTCATAGATGTTTTATGGAGACGTGGATTTAACATTTTTAGTCTGTGAGCAGCATCCTACGCGAGTGTTTATGAATCCTTGTTGATTCTTCCTTTGTCCTAAAATGTGAACTCTGAACTGAAAGCTCTGGGTTTGGTTGGTGACATGAGGTTACTTGTGCTTCTTCACTGTGTGTGGGTTTTGTTAAGTGGTTTTGTATTTGCTTCCAAAATTCCTTTCAAAGGTGGAGTGTAAACTCCTCCTTAGTCATCGTGACAGTATTTTCCCTCTCACTGCTCCCCTGTTGGGTCTAGATAGGATCTGTAGGAGCAGTGTCTCTCAATTATCTCTCTATGCACAGTAGAACAGCCACAGGATCTGAACTGTAAGGGTTTTGTTGTTGTTTGGTTTGTTTTGGTTTTGGTCCTTAGCCTTCCCAGTAATAAAAAAGTAATAGGAAATCTAAATTTGATGGGAATTTAATGTAAAACTTAAATTGTTTCTACTAAAAATTATGTCTTAACCATTTCTTATCTAGAGATAATTCTTACAGTTGCCATTTCGCTGCTGACATTTCCTATCTTTTCATTAATTCTGAACAAGTTTTTCTTTGTGTCCTTGAATATAATAGCTCTTTAAAGTCCTTGCCTGATAATCCCAACTTCTGAGTCATCTTTGGAGTTGGCCTCCTTTAGAATTTTTTTTTCCTTTTGAGAATGGATCACATTTTCACATTACTTTGTATATATTAAGTAATCTTAGATTATCCTAATTGTCGTAACTCTTGATTCAGTTATATTCCTCTGAAGAGTGGTTGTTTGGTTGGTTGGTTGGTTGGTTCCTTGGTTTTAACAGGCAGTTCACTTGGCTGGGCTCAGATTGCGGACTCTTTCTCCGTGGCTAAGTTCTCTTAGCCTTAGCTGGGCTGCGTGGAGCCCGTCTTGTGTGTGCATGGCTCGCAGCCAGCTAGAGATTTGGGCAGAATTTATACCCGGAATTTGAGGAACCCCCTCCCTGAGATCTCCCCTGTCACTCTTTACCGGCTGTGCTGACCCAAACTTGGTCGTCTGGTTCTTCTGACCGGTTTGGGTCAGAAGACTGGGGCCTGCTTCTGGCTGTCGGCCATTAGAATGTGGAGGCCCCCTGGCCACCCCTTCCTGCTGTGCCAGCTCCCCTGGAACCTGGCTGCTTTGGGGTGCTCTCACAGAGCTGCTCGTGAGGTCCACAGTCCATAGTTGCTACCTGCGAGAGGTGTGGTTAAGGAAGGACTCCTCAAACTTGCCAGGACTACCAGGAGATCATGATGTTAAAGTCAGATTGGAGCAGGAATCACGTTTTTCCTAATTTTGAGATGGTAACAGCACAACCAAACAAAAGTGTGCATTTCCTACAGTGTTAGTGCGTGATGAGTAAAGAGAGAAACGCAGTCTTGGTGTAGCCCTGAGACTAGGCGTCCAGCCTGCTGTGCCTGTTTGTCAGAGGTAAAGAGCAGAGGCCGGCGCTGTGACACTTTGGAGTGGCTTTGAGCCACTAGGTCAGCCCCCTACAAATACGCCAGCTCCTGCTTCGTCTCAAGCCTCCAGCCTTGTTTTCTGCACAGATACCAGGAGTTTTGTTGTTCTTAAAAGGCCAGTCCCATTCCTGTGTGGTGAGGCAATGGTGGGTAATTAAAAGAGCTCATGTTTCAAAACTGCTATTCCCATGAACTTGCCAAAACAAGCCATTTCCCTCTTGGCTTTTTTCCCTTCCAATTTTTTGCCGCTATTTCTCTGGCTATTTTTCAGATTAGCTTAAGTAGCTATGAACCCAGACTGATTTTATATCCAAAGAAAATTTTGTGATGTCACCATAAAATTATTATGTTTAGGTGATCAAAGTCCGATTGTTCTTAAAAAAGTTATTCAAGCAAAGAGTATTTCTTATATTTAAAGGGAGAAATGTTGGGTAGTTTCAAAGAAAAGAATAGCAGTATAGTCACTGTCAGGAAAAATGCTACAGAAATGAAACAGATAAAAAAACTCATTTTTTTCCTAGTAGTTTGTAAGGCAGGTACAGAACTAACTCACATTTGTTTACTTAAGGGTTTTACTGGCTTTTTTCACATACTGTATTTCTCCACCCCACAATGGATAGAACAGACATTATTCTCATTTATGAGTGAGGAAACAAGTTGAAATAGGCCAGACTGCCTGTGTCACCTCCCTCAGCAGAGATGCATCTCCTAGCTGTGCCCTGTCTCCTGGGACAACTTGACGGGCTCATCAGCCACTCAGGCTGGTGGCCCTTTTCCACTCTGTCCTCGTCTGTGCTGGAAATTTGTGTTTGCATCTCAGCTCAGCACTGGAGACACGGAACCTGAGACCACGTTCTTGCTGTCCATGAAAATACCTTGGAAGTAAAGTCACACTGTGTTGCCCCAGACGGGAATTTTGTAAGACCTCTGCCTCCCAGGTCACGGAGGCTAAGAGCAGGTGAGGCTAACAGCAGGTGTCACAGGCGTGTCGCAGGCCAGGAGGACTCAGCCAGAGTGGCCTCAGGCTGTTCGTGTCCTTTTACTCTGAGTTGGCCTCATTGATGACTTTTTCTGTTCAAGCCAGGGCCATGTGAAATAAAACGAACATTCACTAACGTGCCTCTTTCTCCTCGTCGTGACTCTCTTGCTAGATGGGACTCACGGCTAAACAAAGACGTGGTTGTCACGTGTTCGGTTTGTTAAATGAAAAGTCTTAGCTTTTACTGTTTCATCTGCCTGCAAGTTTGAGACTCAGAAATCTCCATCCCAGGAAAACCACGGAGGCTCATTGCCAGCTCACATTCAGCCGCTCAGAGCTCCCAAATGGAATGTAGTGCTACTAAAAATACTTGTAGTTTGGGAAAATATGTTTAAATCTGACCTCCTTGACACGCTGCACATTCCAGCTTATTGCTCTGGGTTCTCGAGCAGCTGTGCAGAGAAAAGTTCAGAAACGTTTCCTTGTGCACCCTCCCTCCTTCTGTGGGAGTCTTCCATTGTAAAAACAGCTATCTTCCGAGTTATTTATATTCCTGACTGCTCTGGGCAGCAGATTGTGGCTTCTCAGAAGCATTTTGACCTGTTTTTTTGGGATGAGAATGAAGTCCTGAGATGGAAGGAACTCGCTTCCCGATTATCCTGTTCTTTGAGGGACAAGACAGGCATGTTGGGTGGAAGAAACACTGAAGCGCCTGTCACATGCCACATGCAGTTGCTGCACCACCGATGGGAGAACCCGGGTCCCAGGCTGACAGCCGTGGGAAGTTTGCGACCTAAATCCCATAACGCAGAGGAGTAACGTAGATGCTGGTGTGTGGTGAGGGGCGGACATGAAGGATTCTGACTGTAAATTCAGGGGTCGGAGAACAGGGGGAAGTGGGTGTGGGCGGACGGAGCCTCAGAGGGTCTCCTGATGGCCAGGGACCTCACGGGACCTGTTTGGAGGGTTTTGTGGAGAACGCTAACCTTAAGCTCAGGGTGGCCCCATTCACAAAACAGCCATGTGCAATACATTGCCTCATGGGAAGCTATTTAAAATGGAGGTTCCGTTGCCTTAAAGACTATGTCACACGTGGCCTTCTCATAGCTTGCCTGCATTTTAACTATTTGAAGAAGGTGGAAAAAAGGGACGATTTTTTTTTACTTGACTTTATTTTTATGGACTTCTCAGTTGTTTAAAACTATAAAATTTTTGGAAATTCTGATTTGGGGTTTGTTATTTATTCCGCGGGTCGGTGATTGAGAGAGGGCGCTGAAAAACTCCCAGCCAGGGACAGTCCTCTGGACCCCGTGCTCCAGGGACATCTGGAAGAAAGTCGCCTGCAGCCCTTCCCTGCTGAGTGGCAGGAAACAGGGCGCTGGGCTAGTGGGCTGACGGTGGCTGTACTCACCACTTCAGCATCGTTAACTCATGCAAATATGAGTGTGCTCCAGGATCTGTGCTCATTCTGGGCGTGCGAGGACGAGCCGCCCAGTAGCAGCCCTCAGCCTCCTGGAAGCACAAGTCAAGCAAACATGTTTACAGGGCATTTAAACGAGAGTTATAGTCGTTGGACCCAGGGCCGATGCCCGGCAGGGCTGGCCCAGCGTGCACCTGGAAGTCTCGAGGGTGACTTCTGAAGGATCATGGAAGTTTCATGTTTTTTTTCAGTTGTGATCATGTAGTTGGAGCAGCCAGAAAACCAAAATCATATTTTGAGGAAAGGGTGGAATCTTTTAGCAAAAAGCCTTTTTTTTAAGTGCTAATGTGATCATGGAGGAAGCATCCCCTTTCCTTAAAAAAAAAAAAAAAAGAAACACATCTGTAGTAATGGTGCGCTGACTCAGGGCAATTATGAGATGAATTTTGTCTGTCTTTTCCTGATTTAGAAGGTGATTGCGTGAGTTGGGCTGTGTGAGAAACAGCTCGCCCTGGCCTCCAGTCAGGCAGGAATGTCTGTCTGAAACAGTTGAGCAAATTCCCAGATTAGAAAGGGTCTGGTGCAGCTGACCTCACTCTCGTGAGTAATTCTGGGTGGTTACTTACTGCGCTGCACCAGGAGGCTGGCCGCTGAACGCGCTGCGTTGTCAGACCGGGAGTTGCAGGCATGTAGGGAAGAGCTGTTGGCCTCAGTGGGGACGAAGGTTTCCAAGACCTGCCGCCCGCAGAGCCCCAGGGAGTCGCTGTGGGATGGGCGGTTAGCAGAGGCTCCTGTGGCTGGCTGCCTTCTGGGTAGGCTAGCTGATGGCAGGCGGCCAAGACGAGATGCCGCTCAGCAGTCACTGGGCAGCGGCTGCAGGACTATGTGGGGCGGCAGATAGCCTCTGAGTAGCCGGGCAGCGGTAAGTAGCCGTGTGACTTCCACCGGTGTGTCCAGTTTGAAGCAGCCAGCACTTTCAGAAGCGCTGGTAAATGCTGTTGCAGATTTCCTAATTTCCCCGAGGAGGTAAAGCTCTGGTTAAGCTGAAAGTTAGTAGGAAGCCTGCAGCGAGCCGTTTCGGGAGGTCACTGGCCAGATTGCTAACCTGTCCTAGAACGTGCTGCTGTGGTCCCAGGCGGGGGGAGGGGCGGGGAGCCTGTGTGCACGTGCAGATCCTGCCCTGAGACGTGCCTCTGCCTGATGAAGCGTTGCTGGGGTTTGTCGGGGTTACTCTGCTCTGTTCAGAATAAACGTGGGCATACAGACGCTCCGTCTCGGCTCGTCTTCGTTTCCCTCAGCGTCTGCCTGCCTTCCCAGCTGTCCTTCCCTTCCCGGTGGCTGTGCTGTGAATGGACGTGCCTCTGGACCGAGGCTATTCTAGGGTCCCCTGGGGAAGCGCTAGGAGCCTGAGCCCCTCTCCCATCTTTCTTGCCACCCTCTGCTGCTAGCGGCGGGTGCCCGAGCCGCCGGTCGGGGGGGTGGTACTCTTGCTCCCTCCGCCTGGCAGCGCACTCACACCATGTGTTGTCTCTCTAGCACAATCCTGGAGGAGGAGAAGGTCCAGCAGGAAGAGCGGCTGAGGATGGAGTCCAGGAGGCAGGTCACAGTGTCCTGGGACTCCGGAGGGCCCGACGAAGCACCGCCCAAGGTAGCGACAGCCCCCACCCCAACTTTGCGCTTCCCTCCTGATTCCGCGTCGATGGTGTAGGCAGCTGCTGTCGGCAGGGAGGAAGCTGCCTACCGGGCTATTCCAGAAGCACCTCGGAACCCCAGCTGCTGTTTTTGATTTGCCCCTCTGCGGAGTGCCCTCTTGTGCGCTCATTTTCCTAACTGCATTTTGGCTACAGCTCTTTCAATCCGTGAGTGATTGGATTCGATGCGATCCGCCTCCCCCTAACCCCCCCGCCCCCACACACACCCCTGCCTGGGGTGGGGGAGGCTTTTCCTGTGTGGGTTTTCAGGGACCTCCCTCACTCAAGTCCAGGACTAAACCTCAGAGGGACAAAACCAGGTCACGAGTGCCTTACATTTCGCTGTGATTTAAATGAGTCAAATTCTGCCTAACCCTGTTCCTTCTGGGTTTGCTTTTGTTTTGTTGAGAACCTTGTGCACATTTTCTGTCTCCTTCTTGCCTGTGCCTGCTGGCCGAGGGGTTGGTGAGAGCTTCCCGCAGCATCCTCAGCCTGGCCCGCCCCCTCCCCGCACATCCCTGACCCCCAGGAGGCGGCCACAGCCTGCCCCCACTGCCCCGCCGTGCTGTGCCGGGGGGCCCTCGAACACTCCTGGGATAGGGATGCTTTATGCCCCTTTGGCTTCTGACAGGGTGCTGTTTTCACACTCTGGCTAACTTGCCACGAATAATCCAGTTCAGGTTATTTTCTGGAAAGTAAATAGGTCATAGGCTTTTTTGCAGTTGGTAGTTACCTGCTATTTGATATTTGATGAGCTGGAAATAGATGAAGAAACTTTGACAAGTCTTCATTCGCTTTTTGAAAATTGTTCAGAAATCTGTTAGTACAAAGTGCTATTTAAATATTGGACCCATTTTGTTATCACGATGCCTGAACGCTTGCATTTGTTGGTCAGGGTTTTAAACTGTGTAACTGTACCCATCATCACACACTGAACATGAAAACGGGTGATTGAGGCAGCGATTCAGGATCTCAAAGCTGCAGGGCTCGTAGACCAGCATCCTCCACAGATAGAAAAACCGAGGCCCCGAGAAAGGAGGCTGCCCACGCCCCTGCCCGGCGGATGTTCTTTTGAGCGAGTCAGTGATGAAGCCAGAACATTTCTCCATCTCTCTTAGTCTAACAACAACCCTGTTACCCGCAGAGAGCCTATGGCTCCACATCCCAGCATATAAGGACTACTGTGTCTGTGCACGTCGCCCGGCTCTTAACTGGGAACAGCTCAGACTAGCCCGGCACGGGGAGGCGGGGGGGCTTGGAATTCATTGCTCGGGCCTGGAGCCCAGATCTGCCCCCATCCCATGGGGCTCTTCCCAACCTCACTCTCCTTGTCTGTGACACGAGGGTGGCACTACCCCCTCCCTCTTAGGGGTGTTGCGAAGATCACCGAGCGTGAGGTCCTGTACGTGTTCGGTGATGGGCACTAGATAACAGCACACTCCCCTAAAACCCACAGAATTAAAGAACTTTTTTCATCTAAACATATTTCTTGATCTCAGTCTAGGGTTTTTAATAATTTTCATTTGGCTAAATTTAGAAAGCTGTGCACTGAGTTGGTGGGTGAAGGCGCGTGGGCTTATTCTTGTTTTTAGTACAAAGATGAGTTAGTTCTGTTTACATTTTTTTATGTCCTCACCTTTCTTTTGTGAGAAGTTTCAAAATGCATCTCTTCAGTTTCTTTTCTATAATTGGAGATTGTCCTGCCCTTTGAAATGGCTCCGCGAACTGCAGCCCTTCTTGTTCACGTCGGAGAGGCATGAGCTTCTCCCTCATCTGCGGTTGGCCGTGGCTGGTCCCGCCCACGCCGACAGAGTTGAGGAGTCTAGTTCCAGTGAGGCCCACGGAGACTAACATATCTGCTCTTTGACCCTTCAAGAAAAAGCTTGGAAAACCCCGGACTAAAAATATTAACAGCCTAGACAGTTATCTATGTTGATGTAAATACTCGGATGCTTGGTGGTTACAAACACACACACGAAGCGGTCAGCTCCCTGCCAGTGCGGACCCAGTCCTGTGTGCACCTTCTGCCTTCTCTTTCTTCACCTGTACAATTGTGTTCTGCTGTTGTGGGCCCAGAGCCTGAAGTTGAAACGTGTCCACGTGGCAGGCCAGCGTTTGCTCTCGCAGGCCCCTCTGCCCTTTGCGGAGGGAGCTCTGTAATTCTGCCCGGGCATCTGAGGACAGCTCAACCCCACTTAGATCTCTTCTATTCAGGTAGGATCTCAGCCTTTTGTACATAAGTTTTGTGTACTAATAAATAAAATTTGTAATGTAGTTTAATTAGCTTTTTAAAGGGAAGTATTTTTTCTCTCACCCATTCAAGATTCAAAATGAAAAGCTGAATTATTGTTACTTAATGGCAAAAGCATTATAACCACAAAGCTCATTATTCAGACTGTGTTACCAATCCCTTCATCAGTACTTAATACCAGTTTTTTCACCCACTAGTCATCTGGAGACGTTTGCCTGACAGGAGCCCCATGCGGGGATGGTCCCACTTAGGGCTCATTCATTGGCCTACAGAGTCACGTGAGATCAGCCAAGCCTCGGGAGAAAAATGTCTCAGAACGGCAGTTTTAAAGTGTGATCCTCGAACCCAGGGGTTTCCCAAGACCTTTCCAGAAGGCTGTGAGTTCTAAACCCATGTCATAGTCCTGTTGAGATGTCCTTTGCCTCGTGTACTGCGTTGGCAGACGTGGCGGTGGATAAAGTGCTGTCACCTCGGCACAGATCAGGGCGGCAGCACCACCTGCACCAGCCGGCACTGAATTCTCTACTCGGGACCCAGACAATAAGAAAAGATGCCCGTGTGCTTAGGAGCGACCTTCACGAAGCCGTGAGAAGTCCTCTGTTGTGCTCATAGGAAGTCCACCTACAGCTCTCGCTGTGTGGCTGAGCTGTGGGCTGGATTGGCCAACTTTTTTCATGGAAGACCAATTTTCTGTGAAAGAGCGACTAGCAGACATACTGTGGTTGTTCCGAGTTGTGCATTTCATAGCTATTTTCTCAGAAAAGAAAGTAGCGAGACTGTCTCATCAAGGAAAACAACTGAGGGCATTTGTTGCTGGTGATAAAATTTGAATTTTCAAGCAGAAATGTGAATTTTGAAAAACATCCATCACCGTGACCTTGACAGCTTAAACCTTTCTGATGAGCTGAGGGTGATACTAACAAGCATGATTATTTTTCATATTGTATACCGAAATGTGCCAACATTGGGAAGGTCTACATCACTCACTGACCCATATTTTCCAAATGGTCACATCGTGCGTGGGTAAAGCCCACAGTACAAGACAGTGATGGAGTTACTGGAACGTGACAACCTGGTTTCAGCTTCCACATGGCAAGTCACCTTTAAGAAAATGCCACTTGTTCAGTTTGGGTGTAGTGTCAGAAAACAGTGTCCACGGCTGGGCCAAGACCCTATTAAAATGCTCCCCCGTTTTCCAAGCGCACAGCTGTGTGAAGCTGGGTCTGCCTGCAGCCCATCACTCTGACTGATGGGACGCAGCCCTGAGAGCTGGCTGCCTCCCAGTGAGCCTGGCAGGACAGGCGCCACTCCTCTCACTGGCTTCTGGGGGCGGCGCGGGTGGGGGGATGGTGGTGAAAAAAATAGTGGTGTTTTAAACATGTAATTAGTTTGTTACTTGTTATTTTTTAATTCTTTAAAAGATTTTATTGGGGGAGGGGAACAGACAAGTTGCTGTCCTTTTGTTCTTCAGTCTAGTTGTGGAGGACGTCGCTTCACTGGCCCATGTTGGTATTATCATTGTGCTCTTCCCGGCTGAGGCAGGCTCTCGCCACCCATTGGGCGGCCGCTCATGGTGGCTCAGGGCAGCTCACGAAAGCTCACACCCGCTGCCGGCCAGTCCCACTGCAGCCTACACCGGCGCTGGCGACTCACGGCAGCCCAGCTCCAGGTTGAACTGTTGTTCACCATCTTAGCTGTAGAGGGCGCAGTGTCACTGGCCCTCATGTGGGATCCGAACCGGGGCCCTGCTGCTCAGAGCTGGCGTCCCAAGCCAACACCTAACCAACGCGCCACTCCGCCGGCCCAGTTTGTTATTTTTAAGTGTGTTTTAATTTATAATAATAGAAGTATTGGTAGATATATTCGAGATAAACAAGCTCCTGAAGTCCTCAGTAAGTTTTGAGAATGTGGAGGCTCCTGAAAATGAAAAGTTTGAAACTTACCTGCCTCAGAATAGGGTTTCTCAACCCTGACTAGACCTGGCACTCCATTTCTATAAAAAAATATTTGATAATGTCCCGCTTCCTAATCCTGAAGTGAAATACATAGGTAGTAAAGTGACTTACTAATTTCAAAATGCCAGTTCTGCCAGGAGACTGCTAACTATACAGGAGAAATAAAAGTAGACCTTAATAACATTGTGCACACACCTGCAGGAAATACTCAGGTTGGTGGCACTGGGAGGCGTGCATGGCCGGGAGCTTGCATCTGTGTGTGGATTCACTGTGACCACGACAGTCACAAGCGCAGCCCCAGCTGCGACTGAGCAGGAATCTCATTGGTCTTGGTGACGTGATTTTCCACAGTGGCGGAAAATCTTGGTAAAGTTCAAACCAAACAAAGTAAAATTGTCCATCAGGATACAGTAGTTGCTGTTCTGCAAAGTTCAGTGTCTGATAAACTAGGCAAAATACTATTTGTGTTCACATGTCAGCCAGTTGGCTCTAGGTTCTTTATTTATTTATTTATTTTTATTTTTTTTAGCTGAGCCATCCTGCTACCTGTTGGCAGCTCAGCGGCTACTCAACTCGGGCCGGGCATCGAACTGCTGTTGCTAAGAGCTCAAACTCTTGAGCGAGCTCTTAACCAACTGAGCCACTCGGCCTGCCCTCTAGGTTCTGATTACAGGACCGAGTTGCTGTTTTACCTTCATAAGGTTGAGAGAGACATCCGGAAGGAACGGGTCCTGCTGCTCAGACCCGTTTGTCCCCGCCTGCCTGCCCCTGAGTGCCCACCGTTGTGGTCCTCAGAGTGCCCCTCAAATACCCCTGACGCCCTCCCAGCTGAGAACGCTTATTCGGACACATCAGTTTTTCCTTTCTCTTCCTCCTCACTCTGGAGGATAGCAGGAAAACTTCCCTCAGCTCCATAGTCCGCTTAATTAAAATCCACATTTCTGTCTTTGAGGAGGACATGTTGTGTTCCTGGTAAATCGTAGCAGGTGACACTTGTGGATGTTCCCGGGGAAGAACTTGACAGATGTTAGCTTATGGCAGCCAGCCCTGTCCCCACCCTTCCACTGAGCCTGGTGGCAGGGAGGGGAAGTGCCCAGTCACCCGCTGGACGCCCATCCTCCTGCCCGCCGTGCCCAGTCTGTGTGCAGAGCACAGGTGGCAGCAGCACTCCTGCGCGCTCCGTGGCTGTCGGTGAGCAGGGGTGCTGCTGTGCCCTCCTTTGTGAAGCAGGTTTCTTTGCATCTTTGTACCCGTTGATTTTACTTTGCAATGGAACCTTACCAGTGCTATCATTTGCTGCCTGTGGGATGTTGTGTGGAGATGGTGCCATTCTCTGGCCAATCCCGCTTGTGCCGCCTTCCTATTGGCGAGACAGATGTGCGCTCGTCATAGAGCAGCATCAGCACACAGCAGCTGTGCGGCAGGCAGCCTGCCCTTCCCGCTGTGCAGCCCGTCCTCATTGCCTGACTCCTCTGAGCCTCCGTTGTATCCTCTGTGCAATGGACCAGTAATCCTGCTTAGCACATGCTCTCCAAAGGATCAAATGGTGTGTAGAGCGCCTAGCTCGGGGCACACAGGACACGCTGAGTAAAAGTTCTCCTTTTTGCCACCTCCAGAATGTAAGCCAGAGGACACACTGGACGGCTATGAGGTGCTCTGTCTGCTGCCCTGATGCTTGGCGCTGGGTGCTTCCGTCCTTGGGCTCCGGGGAGCCTTTCCCAAACAACCATCGTAATGCATGCGAATCAACACATACCTTTAAATGGGCGGTGTGGGTAGACTCACACTCCTTTTTTACCTCCTGTTAACACGTGTTCAAATGAAACCTTTAAAAATATAAATCTGAAGGATAGTCCCTTGGGCTTCATGGGCCACACTTAGGAAATTGCCCCCTAGTGCCCAGAGTAAAGCCCCCTCCAAGCTCCTTTCCTGTTTCAGGGCGTCCTGGGGGCCTGTCCTCATATGTCAAGTCTGGAGTGGACTGTACCTGGGACACTGAGATGGGGCGGTGCTAAGGGGATAAGGAAGCGTTTTCCACTCTCAGGTGAAGAGGCCTGTGATGGCCCCCTGGTCAGGATTCCAGCACCTGCGGAGAGCAGAGGACATAGGTTTGTCAGGCGGGAGAACTCGGGCCGCTGCATGAAGGAGGTAATGGGGGAAAGACTCCAGGACAGGACAGGACACGTTCTCCAGGCGGAGGGGGCAGTGTGAGCAAGGCGGGGGCAGGGCAGACCTTAGCGCCTCAGAGCCTCTCAGAGCTTACTGGACAGACCACGCCTCCCTCCAGGACCGTGCGTGTCATGGGAAAGAGACACGGGCACTGAGGCCTGTTCTCTCCTCCCCTCCGCCTGCTGCGGCCTCAGCCCATTTCCTTTTATTCTGGTCGTAACTTGGCTGGAGAATAATGGGTTTCCACTTGGTGCAATTCCTCAGGTTTAGACTTCTGTGTCACACCAAGCTGTTCTTTCGCTACGAACTTTAAGTTCAGGCATCTCACAACAGAAGGAGGATTTTAGAGCTGGAAGGGCTTTCAGAGTGCCTGTAGCTCAACTCATTTTACAGACGTGGAAAGAGAAGTGAGCCGGCCTGCTCACCTGCCCTCGGTCACCGGCCGGCCAGCGGCAGAGCAGGGTGAATGTGTGCTCGCCGCACAGACGCCTCCCAGTTGCATTTCTCGATGCCCAGTCGTGTCGAGCATCTCCTCAGGCACGAGCTTGGTGGCCCCTGGCCCGTCGTCTCTGGGTCTACTCAAGTCCTTCGCCCACCGTGTAATTCGATAATGTCTCACTTATCTTTCTTTTTTGTTGTTGTTGCTGAGGCTTTTGGTGTCATATCTTAGAAATCTTTGCCTAACCCAAGGTCGCAAAGATTTGCTCCTGTTTCCTTCTAAGAGTTTTCTAGTGTTAGCTCTTAACATTTAGATCTGTGATCCACTTCGAGTCAAGTTCTGAGTATGTTGTGAGGAAGGGATCCAACTCTCTTTTTTTTTTCCTTCCTTTTAGCTGAGCCATCCTGCCACGTGTTGGCAGCTGAGCAGCAGCTCAGCTCGGGCCGGGCATCAAAACGCTGCTGCTCAGAGCTCACACTCTTGAGCGAGCTCTTAACCAACTGAGCCCCTCGGCCGGCCCCCAACTCTGTTTTTTCACATGTGGGAAGCCTGCCGGCCCAGCATCATTCGCTGAAAAGACTGCTTCCCCACTGAAGTATCTTAGCATCCTTTGTCATTCTTTCCTACTGAACTCTTGTAGAGAAATACCTTTTCTTGTTGTTTTCAATAAAACATATTTACCAAAATAATCAAAATACTCATTCGTGTGATGCTCTGTTGGTTTGTTCACAGCCCAGCAGACCTGGTTATCCCAGTCCAAGGTCCAGCGAAGGATTTTACCCCAGCCCACAGCACGTGGTACAGGCCAATCATTACCAGGTATGCCTGTCGTTTCAGACACAAGATGTGTTTTTTTGTTTGTTTGTTTTTTAAGATTTTATTGGGGAATTGGGGGCGGGGACTGGCCAAGTTGTTCTTCAGTCTTAGTTATGGAGGGCGCCAGTCGCCATCTGGCTTCCCATCAGCAGCTCGTGACCTCTAAGCTCAAGGTGCCAAGTTCAATCTTAGTTGTGGGTGGGCGTAGCCATCATCCCATGCGGGAGTCAAACCAGTAGCCTTGTTGTTAAGAGCACACGCCCTATCCACTGAGCCATCCGGGCGGCAGCTCAACTCAAGGTGCCGAGTTTAGTTTTAGTTGTGGGTGGGCATAGCCCACCATCGAACATGCAATCTTGTTACACCAGCTGAGCCATCCTGCCACCTGTTGGCAGCTCAGCTACAGCTCAGCTCGGGCACAGCATCACTGGCCCACGTGGGAATTGAACTGGCGGCTCTGTTGCTCAGAGCTCATGCTCTTAAGACAACTCTTAACCAACTGAGCCACTTGGCCAACCCAAGATGTGTTCTTTTATTCTTCGGCACTTTTGGGAGTGGGGGAGGCACGTTGTCTATGTCTGCGCTTTTTATTTGTGTATTGATGAGTATGATTTGGCAAGCAGAAAGCTAAGAATGTCGTCAGCCTAGTAACTGTCTAAGAGAGCGTGGTCCTGCCATCTTGTCCCAAGCAGAGGCCGTAACTAGTCACTCAGTCACGTGTCCCACAGTGGTCAGGTTCGTTCTCTTCTTCCTGATCTGAGAAGGTGCAGGGCAGACTCAGCAGGCTCCGCTCTGCAGAGGTTGTACTGAACTGGGCGGTTTTTCTGGACGGGAAGAATAAAATGTAAAGTTGCCTTAAAAATGCGATGAGATGCCATATAGACCGGTGCAGAAAGGCTGTTAAAGGCAGATATCTTGTACGAATTAGAAAACAGCATCCTTGACAGAAAAGGGCCAGAAGCAGTCAGTCATTGTTTTGTTCTTACTTTTGAGGGAAGGCATTCGCTTTCCTTGAGCTGCAGGAAGTCAGAGCTCAGCGGGCACCAAGCAGGAGCTGGGAACCAGAGTTGTTTAGAGAAAGCGTGACAGCGCCTGCTAATGAGACGGGCAGAAAGGGAACACGCTCAGAGCTGGCAGGCCTCAGGGTCCTGGCTGGAGCTGGGCACGCTGGCCTGGCACACTCACAACCTGGGGCTCTGGGGCGTGTTGTTCATGCTTGTCCCCTCTGGAGGAGAAGCCCAAGCAAAGGGACTTGTTGCGACTTTAAGTGCCTAGAACAGTGTGTAGATTTGAGTTCAGTGAATAAATTCATAGAACAGATGAATGCGTCACCTCCCACACCCCACGTTCCCCCGAGACCTCCTGGTGCCGTTTCCTGTTCCTTCTCAGCCCAATGCGCTGCTTCCTTCACGTGGGTGCTGTTATGTAGAAAACTGTCTGAGGTCATTTGAAAATCTCTTGGTTGTGAAAATTCCTAAAAGTTCTCTGGCAGTAATATGTCCATTCTGACCAAAAATAGTGGTGATGCAGCATTTTATGTTTAGTAGAATTTTTTATTATTAAATATTTTCATTCAAGTAAACTGTGAGAGCTATCTGTGTATCTTATTTGAAAGTTTATTGATTACATATTGTCAGTAGGGAATTTGGGTATAAATCAGAGCCTGGAGACCAAACAGACACACAAAAACCTTTGCTGAAGGGCGTGCTGCTCTGTGGAAATACTAATTTGGCTGTGCTTTATCATTAAAAATTAACTGACATCTTTGGCTGCCCCATCCGAGGCTGAGGAGTGATGGGAACCAGGACTGATTTCATTCTGTCTCTCTCTCACTTGACGGACAGAACTATTGTATAGAAAGAAACGCGTTTCCCTCGAGCCTTGGCCCTTCTCTCCAAGGCCGCGTGCATGTCTTCCTTCTGGCTGAGTCATCATAGTTCGAACAGGGAGACCGACTTCTTGCCTCACCAGCCCTGGTTCACTAGAGGACAGGCATTCGGGGGTCGGTTTGTTTGGTGATGGTGGTGGGTCTGGCAGGAAAGGGGTTCTCGAGTGCGTGGCGGCTGTCTTTGTGGCCTCCTGTTGCTTTTGCATAGAGGGTGGTCTGCTCTCAGCACTGCAGCAAGTGTAAGATACCAAAGTAGGTGATTTCTGATTTTCTGACCATAATGGATTACCTTTTCTGAAGGCCTAGTTGAGAATCCATTTCCTTGTCCTCACCAGCTTCTGGAGGCCACCTGCCTTCCTTGGTCAGGCCCCCTTCCTCCATCGTCACAGCCAGCAGTCGGGCGGCACGTCTGACCGTTCTCCAGTGCTCACACCTCCCGCTCTGCCCTCTGCTTCCCTCGTGCGCTTGTCAAGAGCCCTGTGATCACGTTGGGTTCCCTTGTATAACCCAGGATGGCCGCCCCATCTCAAGACTCCTCATTTATAATCCCGTCTGCAAAGCCCCTTTGCCTTGTGAGGTGCCGTGTTCACAAGTTCCAGGGGACGGGCCGTGGGCATCCTTGGGGGCCAGTGTCCTACTCGCACAGCCTCTGTAGCCGTGGTCACTCCTGTCACGCGGGAGCGTCCTGTGTCGGAGCGCGACCTGACTGCTCCCTCGCCCGCAGGTCTCTGGCTACCCGGTCTCACACGGACTGACAGCCATGGCCGGCAGTGTCTACCCCGGGCCGGCACCCCTTCTGGACCAAACAGACTCATGGAACCACAGACCACAGGAGATATCGATGTGGCAGCCCAGCGTGGAGGTAAATGGGGTGTTCTCGGGCCTCAGTCTGTTCACGGATGGAGCTTTGCCCAAAGTACCTTTCATTTCTGAATCCTAAGATTTCTTGATTTTGATGACCTAGTCCTAAGATCAAGATACTTCATGTGTTCACAATGCTTGCTGGCTCTGAATCCTTTTTTCTAAAGAAAGGAGAGATGCCCGTTCCTCTGAAAGGCAGGGCCCCAGGTTGCATAGAGTCAGCGTGTCCGTGAGGCCAGCGAGAAGCTGGAAGCCAGACAGTGCCCCTGTTAGCGCTCACTGTGCGCGTCTGGCGGATTGCAGCCACCCATCGCCTCCCTTCCAGGTTGTTCCCGCTGTTCACTGTAACTAACGTGGCATCCTTCGCATGTGGCTTGGACTATTTGCTTAGAATAGCCCCCTGCGAGTAGAGCTGAGTGCAGAGATTTTTAAACAAGCGTGGCACGTGTTAACTCACGGCTTCCAGAAAGTTCCCCCTCAGGCAGCATAAGAGACCTGTTTCCACCCATGCTATTTTGCTTAATTTTTGGGGAAGACAGACAGGAAAAAAGTAAGAGCATCATAACAGGCTCCTGAGAGCGGGGGTGCTGTCTCACCCCACTCAGGACTCGGCGGCGCGGGACCTGCGGGGGCTCGGGCAGGTGCTGCCCCCGCACCTGATGGAAGAGCGGCTGATCCGACAGCAGCAGGAGATGGAGGAGGATCAGCGCTGGCTGGAGAAAGAGGAGCGGTTTCTGGTAAGCGCGGCCAGCAGCTCTTCCGCCCCAGGCCCCGCAGATGGCAGAAGCTTGTCCCAAAGCGGGGAGCCGGCCGACACTGGCTCAGAGCTGGCAGCACTGGGGCCCTTGCTTTTCTGGGCTGACTTTCAGAACGCACTTCAGTGGCGGCACTGTGGGCTCAGGCGAGCAGTCCCGTGGGTTTTGTAGCGCCATGGTGTTCGCACAGAGGCAGCCCCCCTGAAGTGTCAGCCTGCACATGAAACGTGTGACCATCTCACTGCAGGGCGTGTCGCCGGGCGGCCAAAAACTGGCCCTCCTGGCGTTCCCCCCCCCGTCCTGGCCTGACAGACGAGACCTCCTACCCCTGCATCTGGCCTTGTGGGCGGACGTGTCTTTCTCGGCAACTTGTCAGCACCCCTGCAGAAGTCCCCTGAGGACAGAGAGGAAGTGGTGAGACAGAGCGACCTCTGTGTCAGTTAACACAGGGCCCTTTTTGGACTCATGGCCCCACTTCTGCGCCCTGAGCCTCAGAACCCACTGCCCCCACCCGCTCGGCCATTTCAGTCTTTCCGAAGCGGCCTGAAAAGAGCGACGGCTGAACAGCCTCCTGCTGCTTCCACAAAACCTGGAGCGGTGACCTGCCCCGTGTGGTCCAGAGCCCGGCCCTCGTGCTTGGGCTCAGCAGCCCTTCCCGGCGGCCAACCCTGCCAGGCTCGGTGCTGCGCGACTGGACACCAGCGAGGGTAGGAGCCAACCCTGGTTTGAAATCACTTAGTCGTACAGGCACAGAAACATTAAATCAATTAATGGTGTTAGGAGACGGTGGTTTCAGGCTGTACTCTGCAGTATGTGCCATGTGCCCCTGTTTCATTCTTTATATGTGCCTTTCATTTTTAACACTGTAGTTTAAAACTAAGCAGAGTGACCTGTGCTGTCAGGTTTGGCGAAGCACGTTTTCACCTGTTGGAGGGGCCAGTGCCCTCCGTGCAGACAGGGTTTGGGGCAGAGCCTGGCAGCCGTGCACACTGTGAGCTTGAAAATAGACCTCGTTCAGAGGGAGCGCGTTCTTCCTTTTTTTTAGGCCTGCAAACGTCACGCACACTTCTATCCTTGGGTTGAGTGCCAGACAGGACTAACGCACTTACTGAGCACACACCCTTGTCATGATTTAGCCAGATAATACATAGTGTTTACTAGATGCCGATCACCATCCTACATCACAGCCACCCTGCAAGGAGGAGATGGGCCCAAAGTCCTTTATCTGAAACCCTCGCGGTTCTGTGGGCTTTGGAATTCAGTATTTTCTTATTTCAGAAAGTTACTGTGATGGGCCACATGTGCCATATGTTATGTAATATTTCAGTAGCATCCCCGAGTTAAAAGCACAAATACTGCTACAGCAGAACACAGATACCCACAGCAACGGGTGTAAGAGAGACCCACGTCAGTTCAGGTCCGTCTCCGCCATGAAGTTCGTTTGCTTCAAATGTAAAACAACACTCTCACCCGTCTTCAGTGCATTTTAGATTTTGGAGACGAGGGTGAAGGAATGTGAACCAGGGCCTCTGTTCCCCCACATTTAGAGACGAGGAAGTCAGCCAGGGTCGCCCCACTAGTGTGCAGCAGGCCTTGCTCCGGGGCCTGAGGTCCTGACCTTGCTGCCACCTGCCTCTGGCACATGCCGGGTCATGTTGCGCCGCGGGGAGCGTGAACGCCTACTGCAGCCGCCGGCCTCCACCTGCGCACATTTACAGCAAGGTTCCCGAGCTACCCGTGTACTTTTGGAACAAACGTCTCACGCTGTCAGAGTTCTGAATCAGTTAACTGAGTTGAGGCATTCTTGAGATGATAAGGCAAGCTTCCAAAAGCGGTTCTTATTCCCTGTGCTGACCTGAGTGAATCTGTGTGGGCACCGTATCATTTCTAACAATGCAGCCACCTTACGTGTTTCAACTTCTGTCCGGACAGCCTGTCTTCCCACATCCACTCGTGTTTTAAAAAGTAAATGCTACAAATTCTCCGGACTAGAGTTTATGTATCTAAACACCGACACGCTGTGTGCAAATAGCATTTGAGCAAAGGGTTCGCTCCCCAGCGTGTGGAAGCGACCGCTGTCTGATGTCCTGACGGAGGCCAGCATGTGGTGAGCTGGGCCTCGGGGATCAGAGTCCAGATAACGTTGGAGCCGAGGCTTAAAGACACATTGGAATTTTCCAGGCAAACAGGCTCAGGAAGTACATTCCAGGCGGAGGGGACGGCGTGTGTGATGACATTGGGTCAGGAGCCTGTTCTCAGCGCTCCCCGCGCTAGATGCGCCTCGAGCCCCTGGTGGGGAAGCCGGTGCATTCAAGCACTAACTCAGCTCCGGGAGTTCACGTCCTCCCAACAGAAGGCTCAGGCTGTGTTTACACCGCTGGCTGGCCAGCTGTGGTTGGCGTTTTTTTCCTTTTTCTTTTAATCGAGATAATTTACGTATAATGGACTATAGATCAGTGAGTTTTTATAAATGCATACACCCGTGTAACCTATACCCAAACATAGACATTTCTGTCACTCCAAATGGCTTCCAAATTATGTTCAAAATCCACTTAGGAAGTTGCGAAGAACACCCCACAGAGGTTCTAACCAGTGTCGCACCTCAGGGGTGTGACATGGGCCGTGTGCTTGTCTCCTGAGCCCAGAGGAAGGACGTTCCCCAGAGCTAGCTCCTGACTTCCTTTCTTTCTCCCAGTGGCTTCGATGATTTTCCTTAAGTCCACGTCTGTCTTGGTTCCTCTGTGAAGCCACTACCCAGCCATTGAGAGCTTCCTGTCACTGATGTAGTGGCATCTCGTTTTTCATTGAACTTGTCCATTGTGTGTGCACATGCTGTTCAGTTTTAGAAATTTATTTTGTATTTTCCAATATTTATCACATGAAATCTTTTTGACCGATTTCGTTGGATTTTCCGAATGCACAGTTGTCGCATTTTATAAAGCATGTTCTGTCTTCATGTTCAGTGTTCGTTTTCTACTGCATGTTTCTCTCCTGAAGCATCTCTTACCAACTTTTGTAATAAATAGGTCCTTGCCCGCTTTTCTGCTTTTATTTTTAAAGATATTGTCTACAATAGTTTTCTCCGTTAAGTATAACATTGGCTCTACATTTTAAATAGTTCTTTAAGAAGCCTTTAAAAGGTTCAACGTGATGATTTGTGTGGAGTGTCCTGCGTGGGTTTATGCTGGCCCTGCATCCCAGAGATAAGTCCCTACTTGGTCGTGATTGATCATTCGTTTAAGGCTGTGATTTATTTTGTTTGTGGCGTTTCATTGGGATTCCATATTGATGTTCGTAAGTGAAAATGATTTGTTTATTGTCATTGTTGGGGGGACCAGTCGTAGCTTCTACAACAGGGGACCGAGGGCAAAGAGCAAGCGTTCTGCCTAGAGCGTTTTAAATTGGAATCACTGAGATTCTGTCCCTTCCAGGCTGTTTTTCTTGTGCAGCCACAGCGCTGTTTCTAAAACTCGCATCTGATTGTATGACTCTCTGACTTCAAATCTGCCAGTGGCTACCACAGGATGACCTGACCTGCTCAGGTCTTCCTGGCCTGTGAGCTGATCTCCCAGCCTCCTTCCTGGCCCCCCACTTCCTTCCTGTCCTCCTCAGTCCGACCCTGATTGTGACAGAGAGGACTGAGCACAGGAGGGGCGGCACCGCATATAGGCCATCGGGGAAGGCTGAGCAGCTGAAAGGATGGACCAGCCCCAGAAGACCGTTCCAGGGAGAGGGCACCAGGTGCAAGGGCCCAAGGCCAGCTGGGAAGGAGCCAGGGACATCTGAGGATAAGGGGGACAGGCCACACGGCGGGTGGCAGGGGCATGGGAGGTGGCAGGAAAACAGTGCAGGCTGCAGCTCGGCACGCCAAGGGACCCTTCCAACCCTGACTCTCCTTTTCAGTGCGGTGTTACCAGAAAGAGCCTCGACTCTGGAGTCAGCCAGGTGGGAATTCAAACCCTAGTGATGATGCCCCTACACCAGGTGTTTTGCCTCCTTATGCGTTCCTTCGTTACTCTGTGGAGTAATTATAATGTCCTCTGTGAAGCGCGGGCAGTACTTTTCTCAGAGTTGGGTCGAGGATTAAATGTGTGCTGTGTACAGTGGAGGCAGCAGGGAATACACCATTAATCTCTCAGGGGGCTTTTATCACTCTTCGTTGTCAGTTTGATCTCCATAGAGAGAGCTGCACCGATGAGAACCTGGGCTCCTGGATCATATACTTCATATGACACATGGTTCCCGTAGGCAGTCCTAGAATACCTTCAGGCCGCTTCTGACCAGAGACTAGTGTGCCAGGTCGAGTGACAGATGTTCCCCGCCCCCACAGGGGTCCTTCAGGGAACACTGAGTGTCCCTCACAGCCAAGCTTCCTTGTCCTGGACGAGTCTCTTATGCAGAAACCTTAATGCGCTCTTGCTGTCGGTAGAGCTCCCTGAGTGGATTATAGTTCGCAGGCGGCTAAGCGCCCCTGGTTGTCTGAGTGCCGTGTGTGTCCCTGAGACGCAGAGTCTGTGCCCGACATACTACCTTCTAGGCAGGCGCGTTCCAGGCAGGCTTCTCAGCCACCATGAGGCCCGGCCTTGGCGCTCACCTTTCATCCAGGTGGCCTGGGTCGGTGCTGTGAGGAAAAGCGTAGCGCGCCCACTCACAGAACACGATGGACTTGGCGTCCGACAGGCCTTTCCCAGGGAACGTTGAAATCCTGTCTTTGGAGAACTATAACCTTAGGGATTATTGTGCATAAAGGAATACAGATAAGTCATTTCCTATGATTTGCATGGAAATAAATGAGACAGTTCATGTAAACACGGGAAACCCAGCAGCTTACTCTATAGGCAAACAATAGACCTGAGTTACCTATGTAAAAAGGACATAAACACCTCCGGCACAGCACTCACGCAACATTTGTGGGCTGATAGAACCCGCCCGTGTTGCCTCAGACAGCGAATGCCACCTTTCTACGCATCAGGTTCCTCACCTGCGAATATCTTTCTGCCTTGCACTGGGGTTTAAGCGTTCCTTCAGCAAGAGTTTACTAAGCGCCTGAGCCAAGCATCGTGTAATCCTCTGCTAACCGTACAAGGCAAGACCTGGGTTTGGATGGGTGCAGTTCCCTGTCCAAAGGGGTGTGGACGGTCAATGCACAGGAAATTGTCCCCTCGCACCTGTCTGTCCTGCATTGCACCAGGTAATGGCCCCAGTGGGGAGGCACTGGGGGAGGCACTGTCTCCTGGGGCTTAGCCTCTCGTGAGAGAAGCCAGCGTTCTACCACTTAGGAAGGGGTGAGGGCAAGTCCCAGCAACATACGGCGTTTTGTTCATTGATTGGCTGAGAGTTTCAAGCCACAGCACAGTGGTGCCAGGGCACAACGAGAGAGAGAGACTCGTGCGTTTCTGACGAGTCAGATCAAGGCAGCGTAAGCAGTTGGCAACCTAGAACTTTCTAAATATTCAAACCCTGACTCAGTAATTCCATTCCTAGATATCTGTCCCTGGGAAATAGTCAGGGTTTATCAGATTTGTGCACAGAGGTGTTCATCCACAGCCTGTTTACACTGCTGAAATTTTTAAAAATGGCCCAAATGGTCAACAGACAGTACAGCTGTTTATTTTATTTGACACTTAATGTGGCAGTAACTTAGTACTGAGCCCGTATGAATTCATTTCATCCTGACAAGCCTGTGCCGGGGGTGCCATCACTGACCCATTTTAGAGATGAAGAAACTGGGGCCCAAGTCCTGACCCGAACTTAGGCAGCCTGGTGTCAGAGCTCAGGCTCCTTGCCTCCATTTTCTACTTGTGACGACGTTCATGCTGTGGAATATTGTGCAGCCTTTTAACATTTTTACCTATTTCCACTACGGAAGGCTATGACATTGTATGACATAGCTTCGTTTCTATAAACATGTATTTAAAAGGAGAGAGAGAGAGACAAAGCCCGTCTCTCCTGCCCCCGCCACACGCACACACACGCACACATGCACGCACACACCACACACGCACACACACACGTACACACACCAGTGCCTGTGCCTGTGGCCTGAGGGCCGGGCCCTTGTCAGGCCAGAAGGTGCAGACGATCCAGACATCATAACTCTGTCTAGGAAAGGAAGTAGCGACTGCACAGTTCCTGCCACACTCTGAGACATGGTGGCTGGAGAGGACCAGGACACGGACCCCAAGGAGGGTGTGTGGCCGTATGCGTGGGCAGTGTGGTCAGCATGGCTTGTCGGCGATCCACGAGACCCGCGTCTGGAGCGTGTGGGCTTGGGCGGGCTGCGGGCTGCCGCCAGGGACCAGTAGCCCCCCGTGTGTGTCCTGCTGTCAGTAAAGTTCGCATCCTCCTACTTCTGTAACACCCAGAGTTCCCTGTGTGATTTCCGTACTCCGGATGCATTGTGGGGAGGAGGACTTGAAAGCGGACCGTTGCTACTTTGGCAAGACGGCCAGGTGCCTCGCACCTTACACACCCTGGAAGCAGGCCGGGCCCGCGGCCCAGTGGCATTCGTCCTGGGGTGGTAGCTCTCTTGGCTAAGAAAAAACTCGCTTCGCTGCTGGGAAGAGAGGTGAGACGCAGGTTCCCAGTGTGGCAGCAGCCGTGTCATGGGCACGTGCGGACAGACAGACAGCGGCCACCGACTGGGGCTTGTCATCTCTGAGTGTTGAGAGCTTTCCTCAGACTGGGGACCTTTCAACTCTTCTTACTCAGAGGACAATTGTGTCATGAAAGGAAGGAAGTGAATACAGACTATGCCAATGGTCTTCAAACCAAGCATGAGACTGCTTTTCTCTCCACTGCAGAAACCTGACGTGCGGCTCTCTCGAGGCAGCGACAGGGAGGACGGAAGTCTCCAGGGCCTGGTAAGCAGCTGCCGAGTCTTCACCAGGACTTGGACCAGCGTTTTTCCGGCAGGTGCACTGGTGTTGTGCTAAGGAGCGCAGTCATGCGTCCTGTAAACAAAAGGGCCATTTTAGATGAGTAAACATGTCCACAGCCCACTTTCTTACTCAGAGACAGAAGTTTTCTGCCCATTCCCTGACATCTGCGTAGTGAGCCGAACTCGCTGGCCCTGAAGAAATGTGCGCGCACGTGAGCTGTTGATACTCACAAGTTGTCATTTGCTGAATTTTTATACTCTTACCGCATGGTTTCCACAGTCACAGAAAAGTCACTGAAGCAGGAATTTTTCTTCTGGGTGCTGTGAGGGGAAATACCTGATGTTCTCTTTAAAGAGCTAGTTTACAATTATTCCAAATATATTTAAAACCTGCTAGAATTGTTCCCTATTCTTTTAGGGAAGCTGTTAAAATTGTTGTGTTAGGAGTTCCATCAGCAGGTGTCTGGTTAAAATAAATGCAGATTTCTTCAAACACTTAAAGAAGTTCCGGTAAAATGTGGAAACCTGTGCCTGCCAGGAAGCAGACTTCCGACTAGAAACCACCCCTAGTTTCCTTCTGGACACACGTGCACTCATACCCGAGGCCGTCGCCATCAGGCTCCGATGCACAGGACACTCGGACCCCACCAGGAGCCCTTCTCTGTCTGAGCTGTAAAGCCAGCCGCCCCCGAGATCGGGACCCCGGAAGAGGAGCTGAGTCACCAGCGGGTGAAGGTCCTTTCCTGCCAGAGAGTGCCGGTGCCGTGGGCTCTACAGGCGGCGTTAGGCGGCCTTTGTTCCTGGGCACGAGGTCACCCCACACACGCCTTCTTCCCTCCATTGAAGAGATGAGCGTGTGACAAGCAGTCTGACCTAAACTGCTAAGAAGGAAGAGTGAGAATCAGCATGAAAACAAACCCTAGTCACGGGACCGTCTATTTAGATAGAACATTTCTAATAGGGAAATTTATTAAAAAAGGAAAACTCCGTATGTTCCAGTCTGTGGCGTACAGAAGACACCCAAGTAATACATGGAATGAATGGATTACACCTTGTAAAACAGACGGTGCTTGAAGGGTCCACCTGTGATCTCGTAGCATTTGCTGTACACCAGCTCTGGGCGACAGTAAGAGTGCTCAGCACTGATGGAGAAGGTGCTCAGTACTGCTGTGCTGAGTGCTTTGCTCATGGGACCTCGCTGAGTCCTCAGCACTGCAGTCAAGGCAGGCACCATCGGGATTCATGCTCCACAAATGAGTCAGCTGAGGCTCGTAGAAGAGAACTTGCCCAAAGCCTCCATTGCAGAGCCAGCCACGCACGTGACCGCAGACGGCCAGCCCGGCTCAGCAGGCTTCCTCCCGGGGGTGGATGCACACTGTGACCATGTCTGCTTTTTTCTCTTCTGTCCTTGGCTGAAGATGACTATTTGGGTTGGTCCACTTCTGAAGCTCTCCAACTTAACGTTTTTTTTTGTTTGTTTGTTTTTTGAGTTTCCAACCTTTAACTTCTGTTTCTCTATTTCTTTATCCATTCGATTGTATTGCTAGGCTCTTTCACATTTCCAAGCAAATCCTGCTCCAGCGCCATGGGATCTAGTTCGGGATCACAAACTGGGAAGGAAAGGGTCCCAATTTGTGTTACACAATAGCACAACTCTTACTCTTGAGCTGCTTAGTACAGATACATGTGTGGCCAAAGTCATTCACAAACTTAGATGCTGAAAAAACTCATGAAACTTTCAGGTGTGGGCCTGAAATGTGCCTGGATGCAAATGTGGCTCAGGCCCCCTCTGCCCCATCACGCAGCCTCTTAGGACAGGGATGGGATGGAACTGGCATTCCTAGTACTGACGCTGCAGAAAAACTCGAGGACTTTCAACTTGGTGGTTTCAGCGTGGGCCCTGGGACCCCACAGGAACTCGTAACGAGCAGGGTCACTATCGGTCACCTGCCGGTACTCAAGGTACTGTTCCTCCACCCAAACCTTGGTGAGGAGCTCCCTGGGCTCCCCAAAGATGAAATGCTCCATCCCATCACGCACCCCTATATTATTCAGTGCTTCCTAGACTTTGTGCTCAGGGGCACGTTCTCCATGAGGACCACACAGGAGCATGCCCAGGAGGCCGCTGTCACTGCTCACCACCTCATCGCAGGTGAGGCCCAGGTGGTGCCCAGGACATAGGCGTGGTTGATGGCATCCACCTCCTTCACATCAACGCCAAAGACCGGCTGCAGGCACTCAGCAGCGCGGCCGGAGATCTCAGGGAAGTGGTCCTGGTGCTCTCTGATGACGCTGCTCAGCATGTCCGCCTTTGTGGTCGGCTCCTTGGCACGGTACTTCAGGAGCAGGAACCCCACCAGGTCGCTCATCTTGAAACGGAGAGAATCTTGGAGTGAGGACTGAGCACCGGGGTCCTCACGGCTGCTTGGCCCCTCCTCATCTCGGCTTCTGATTGGCTCCATGGAACGGCTTCCATGGCAGAAGGGGAGGGGCAGACACCCTGAGGGCTCTGAGGAGGACTTGGTGCCACCTCAGCAGCCACCTCCTCTGGGTTGTCGGGGAACAGGACAGACTGAGAGGAAGATGAGGAGGAGGAAATGGCCTCCTCCTCCTCCTCAGCCCCGAACAGCTGCTCCTCCAACAGGTCCTGGTTCTCTCTTGGGTCCTCCTGGTCTTCCCCTCGCTTGCAGAGTTCACTCCTCTGATTGAGAGACATGATGACTCCTTGGCAGGACCTGGTTCTCTTCTCTCGGTTGAGCAGATGTGCTTGCTCAGATGACCTGACGTCGTCCTTTCAGACCAAGGTCCGCACGTCCCTTGAGTCTCTGCCAGACGGGATTCCCTCCCTCTCCAGGCCTGAAGCCGGCATCGCAGATGCGGTCCTAACCACTCTCACCCGACTTCACGAGTTTGAGCTGTGCCACGGTCTCAGGGCAAGCCCTCTGTCTGGGAGGAGTGTAGATTATGACCAGATCTGAGCCAGTTATAAACACAAACGAGTGTCTAGCGCGAAGTGAGCCCATCTGTTTGCATAAAAAGTAAAAACTTTGGATTTTCAAAATAGTGCACAGGTTGACAGCATGTTCACTTTGTGGCACCAGCCTCACGTGGGTGCACGTTATTAGCTTCAGTTTATGGAAAAGCCGAAGCCCCACACAGCTGAGCAAGCCCGAGGGCCAGGAGCCGGGCCAGCAGCGCGAGAGCACGGCCTGAGCACGCACCCCTGAAGGCAGGGCCTCTGTGCCTGCCCCTCCAGCCCCTCCAGACCACACCTGTATGACTGTCTCTCACGTGCAGGATACGCACCTTTGTTGAATTAACCTAGAATGTTCTGAGAATAGAATTTTCTAGTTCTTTGAACTTTCATGGTACCTGAGTATCAACCAGAATACTCTCTGGTGTGATTTAAGCTTCTTAAATGTGCGTGTTCTCCTGCCTGGGTCAGTCAGCGCCGCAAACAGGCTATATCTATCTTTAAAGTTGGGGCCACGTTTCCCAGTGTGCTCGGCACATGCCCATTCCTCCAGTGACACTGGCCGTCTTGGTTCCTCAGACACTCGGTCCGCCCCCCCGGGGGCTGCTGTCCTCCTGGGTTTCTTCACAGCTTCCCCCACCTCAGTCTGCGCAGACGTCACGCTCTCCCAAGGCCCGACCTTCCTACTCATCACCGCACTGTCCTGGCCTCGCTGCCCCGTTCCCGGGTCCCTTCTTACCAGGCGCATCCCCCACAACAGTTTGCGCGGCGTGCTGTCCTGCGTGTCAGCTCTCCCTCCACTGCTGTCAGCTCCAACAGGGCGGGCGGGCCCTGTCCTGTGCCTGGAACGGGCAGGTGTCCACCAGGTCATGACAGGCAGGCTGTAAAGGCTCCACAGAACACGTTGGTAAGGAATCCTCGGCCTTCACGCGCCCCTGCTCGGAGGGCTTTGCAAGTCCCCACAATCAGGATGTTCAGTGGCGTGTCACAAGCGACGGCGAGGCCAGGAGGGCAGCCTGATGGCCGGTGCCGTTCCACAGTCCTCGTGTTTTAAAGGCGTGGGTCTCCAGAAAAGACGGCGCCTCAAGTATACGTGCCATTTACTATTTTACAATAAGCAGGGACATTCTCACCAATAGAATGCAGTCCTGCAGAGCGTCTCTGTGCACAGCTGGCCTCAGCCCGCTGTTCTAAGCGCTGCTGCAGCATGACGGCCTGAACTTGGCCAGATTGTAAGCGGAGCTGCGTTTCTGTCCTGCCCCAGCAGTGGAGACTCGGGGCTCATGGTCTGGGTGCCGGGGCAGGCCTGCGGCTGGGTCCGGGCCTGTTGGAGGGTGACGCCAGCTCCCGGAGCGTAGAGCTCCAGTTGACAATGACGGGCATGTGCAATGTCTAGACACCCCAGCGCTGTGAAATCTCTTCATTGTCACTGTCCCCGCTTGGACCCCTTCGTGTAATGAGAATGGTTGGGAGGGTGGGAGGGCGGCAGTTTCCTGAGCAAAGGCCCGCGCACTGGGAAGGCCTGGAGACCACACCCCGGGAGGTGAACTGGAGACACCCATGGGTGTAATTTTACAAAGAAAAATTTAGATCGGTTGTGACTGCCAGCCCGTGTCCCCATGGTGCCTCATGCGTGCTCTGGCACAGCCCCTTACATCACATGCTGGTGGCACTTGTGGCTTATTTGCTTAACCCCCACCTACCCTTCATCTTGTTGGCCTTTGACCCCAGCGTTTAGCACAGATGTCCACAGGAAACGGGGGTGGGGGCGCGCCGTCACCCTGTCGTCCGTGCTGGCGCGCTGACCCACCTTGTCTTCTCCCACAGACTGGAAACCAGCACATCTATCAGCCTGTGGGGAAACCCGGTAAGTGAAGAAAGGAATGGCGGGTCACAGGTGCGTGTGACTTGGAGGCAGCAGCTTTCGAATGTATCACTTTCTGAGCTTTGAAATACCGGGATTTTTTAACACGTTCCCTCTACAAGCCGTGGCAAGTGCCATGATTTCCGAATTCAGCCCATGCTGAGAATCCTGGGAATTGAGCCTGTTGTGTCACGCCGGGCGTGCCTCCGGGCTGCCCTCTCCAGACGGGGTCTGCCATGGTGGCAGGCCCCCGAGCTTGTTGGGGAGCTATCCGCATGCTCCTTGTGAAGCTGTGGTCCTGTGTGGTGTGTTCCCTTTCAGCAGACCCTGCAGCTCCGCCAAAGAAGCCGCCACGCCCTGGAGCCCCCGGCCACCTGGGCAGCCTGGCCGGCCTCAGCAGCCCCGGGGACAGCTACAACGAGGGTGTCAAGGTGGGAGTCCTGCTCTCGGTTGGTGACCCTGTGACATGGAGTGGTCAGCGCCTGAAGACGGGCCGCAGGGTGGGGTTGCAAGGGGCCCCAGTCTGGTCTGGTTGCGAACCCCATAAGGGCCAGGAACAAGTTTATGGGAAAACTTTCTTCCCTTTGTCCTCTCACATGATAGATTCTAGGGCCTCCGTCAGATCCTAACTTTCTAAATACACATTCTTTTCGGGAAGAATGTTGCTTTGGAATAAGGGGCTGGGTGGCTTCTAGTTGCAAAAATTCATTAGAGCAGGATGCCAGGGTAAGCGAGACCTCCAGAGGCTCGCTGTCTCCAAGTTTGTCCGTGTGGCGTGGTGGGAAACAGCGTTTTTTCCACGAGGGTCAGAACTGCCTTTGTAAATGCAGCACGAGCTGCGAGGCCGGCCCTCGGTGTGGGGAGCATGGGGCTCGGGACGCCCTCCCCCAGGGGTACTGTCCGGGCCATCGGGTTCTGGACCCTCCTGTCCCCAGCAAGCCCACAAGGCGCTGGGCTCTCCAGAGCCCCTGGGAAGCGGCTGCCCTCTGCTGAGCCCACTTAGGGGCAGCACCCCGCCACGCCCACTACACAGCCGTCACTCTCACATTTACTGCGCTTCTCAGCTCTGAGACACCTTGTTTCACGCTTTAATATCTCTGAAGTCTGGATGCTGTGTTGGTTTAATTGGCAGCATTTTTTTCTTAGTGATGCAAGAAAAGGTGCGTCTTGTACTGGAAGGACTTAGAGTGTGATAACGGTGGCATCAGTTAAGGCAACCTCAGGTTCACTGATAGCCACCATGTATTCAGTGCCTTCCCAGTGCCAAGTGCTGTGACAGCCTGTCCCCGCAGCATTGGTGGCATCATTCTTGCCCCACACCCCACACAAGACGGCCAAGGTTTGCAGAGGTTAAGGAGTCTGTCAGAGCCTCTGCCTCCCCGTAGCTGAGCCAGTGTTCAGCTGTAACCCGGCTGTCCAGACGTGTGCTCCCACTCCCTGGTCCCCTCCGGAGCTGACAGCCTGGTCCCTTGCCATCTCGGGGTCAGAGAAGCAGTGCTGGGCAAGAGTGGTGTCTCCAGCCAACAGCCCAGAGGGCGGCGACCAGCCTGCCCGCTGCGGGGTGTAGCACGGTCCCCCTGGGCACAGGTGCCCCTGCCGAGGGCCGGCACCCACTGTGTGCTGGCGGGGCGTCACAAGTGAGTGCCCAGCGGCCTGGCCTCGGGGGGTCCCCCAGCTCCCCGGGCCTGCGGTCCCAAGGATGCCCCCAGAGACTGGCTAATCTCTGGGGAGGAGCAAAGGAGGACACAGCCTTTCCTGCTGTGGCTTCTTGACATAAATTAAAGAGGGTAATTAGGTTGATGCACTTCCTCCATTCTCATAAGCCAAAAGAGTACACTTTCAAAATGGCTGTATTGCAATGAAAAACCAACTTCAGAAGTAGATCAGACACCAGCTTAGAGTTCTGACATATGTTCATGTTTCACAGTGGGAATAACATGAATAAATGTAACTGGGAAGCACCCTTAGTAAAAGGTACTAAGCAAGTAGACACTTTGGTGGAAATTGTATGCTTACTTAAATATATTAAGTGAGGATTTTTTAATAATTAGTAAGTAAGAAGTATGTATCTCTAGTCATTATTCATCTGTTTGCTAGAGGTTAACAAGTCAGCCTAAAATAAAACAAAACGTTTAATACAGAAATGCTTACCTTTAACTGGGTATAAGGCAAGTAGTGCATCCAGATGACCTTTAGCCAGAAACCAGTCTCAGGTTTTCCTGGGCAGCTTTCAGTTCCGAATCCTCTGAGCCTTTACGCCCCCAGCTGAGCGGTTGGGCCTGCTGAGTCTGGACAGCAGTGTCTGCCCGGGGTCACCAGGTTGCGAAGCCCCAGCACACAGGCCCATACATGTCTCTCCAAAACAAGCTTGCACTTTGGGAGTGTCACTGTGAGTGATAGGACTGTGACTAGAGTAGGGCAGAGGGGAGACCCAAAGCAAAGAGCAGACGCTTTACGCAGGTTAGAGGAAACCGCCCGGCTCCTGCGGTCTAGAGCTGCCGTGGTCCTGGCTGCTGGGGCTCTGCCTGCGGCTGGCTCCCCCTCACGGGGCCCCACGCCTGGCATGTTGGTCCCGTGCAGAGGGTGCCTCCTGCTACATTACACAGCCACACCGGGACCCTCAGTGCAGACGGTGAGATCTGGGGACATGGTCTCCTGGACACGCTGCAGACAGACGGCCCGCCTCTTTCTAGCGCTCACGAGTGGTGGGCCTCCGCATCTACGATTCTGCTGAACCTACAGACCACAAAGTGTACACTTTGTTCCGACAACTCTTAAGGAAAGGACAGGGTAGCCGCATTTCCCCCAATGGGCTCTGCCTTCTAAGCTACGGTGGGATAGCCTTAGTTTAAGCTGTAGAGAAAAAAAACATTAAATAAAAATTCTAAGTTTAAAGTAAAGGAACCTAACCATAAGAATTGGTTCAAAAGAAGGGTTTTTCTGTTTTAGTTTTGTTTTTAAAATAAGCTCCTAATGTCTCTAAACGTAGTCCAAGGCAGGACTTGATTGTGGTAGTATGGCTAGGTGACGGGGCCCGTTCCAAGGCCGCCAGGGGCCAGGGCATAGGGACCCAGGGTTGTCCAGCCTCAGGCAGCCACAGGTCCGATGGCAGCTGTCCGTCGTTACAGCATATCTCCTCCTCCTCCCTTTAGAAGACCCCTCATTCTCTGATGCTTGCACGGCTGCCAGGTGGTCACTGTCAGGCTTTGCATGTTGTTTTCCTCACTTATTTCATGGAAGCAGGCGGTGCATGGCAGACCTTGGTGTGGAACGTGCCAGCACCCCGAACCCGTGGCCCGGCAGCTCTGCTTCCATAACCAGTGCTGAGGGCTGGGGGGACAGGCACGCGCTCCTCTGAGTTCTATCGTGTGTGGATGGGGGTTTGTCTGCTGCCTTCATTAATATTGTTTTTCTTTTTTCCCTTTCTCTGATAACTTCTTTAACTTTTCCTCACCTTCTGTGCGACCATAGCCGTGGAGGGTAAGCACCTCGTGTCTGTGTGTCTGTCCAGCTCTGTATCACACCCAGCACTGTGCATGTGGTTGGACCAGAAACCTGGGGCCTGGGAGGGCGCTTCTGCTTGGTTCCGCACCAAAAACAGTGATGCTAGTTGCCAGAGAGACAGACGGACTGTCTTTGCAGTGATCGAACTGTCCATGTTCCTTTCTGTCTCTTGCCCAGACCTGGACCACCCAGGCTCCGGTCTCCTTGGGCAGAGGCGGCCTGAAGGCTCAGAAACGGGCACCTCGCACTGCAAACTGGGCCCTGGCCGCAGGTTCCCGAGCGAGCGCAGAGCGCTCTGTGCTGTAACGTAGTGTTCTGAAAATGCACACAGGCTGCCCTTCGGAGCGGTGTAGCCACTGCAGATACCATTGGCGCTTTCCCAGAGGCCCTTGTGTAGCTCGGTGCCCAGGTTATCCTAGATGACATCTGTGGCTGTCCCTTGTTCCCGGGCCCTTTTCACATGTTCCTTCCTATGAGGGACCTATGAGGGACCACTCCATCAGGAAGTGCAGCGCCGGGCTCCAGTGGCACCGTCGCAGACAGACGGTGTTCGCTTAAAGAAGCCTCGTTTGTCAGCTCTTTACAATCGTAAACGGAACGAGGTGGCTGAGCTTACGTACGGCTTTCACCGCACAGTTCAAAGCAAGAGGGAGTTCTTAGCCGTCACGTAAAACAGCTGACCCCTTAGCCAGCTTTCTCTCAAATCCTCAGCAAGATGGAAGAGTATTCGATTCTTTCTCTTTTGGTGAATGATTCCGGGGGGACGTCAAATCACTTCTCTGAAATAATTGGGGGCTTTTAGTATAATGTGTATGATTCCATCTCATTTCCTTTAACTGAGCTCAAAGTTAGAAAAAAATGGTTGCCTCATTTATTTGTCATTCGGATGAATTAGTTCACTGTCATCCTGAAGTGAACTGTACCCCTCGCAGACAAGAAATCAGTTCTGCGATCTGCTTTGATCTCTTTTAAAGACCCTTTCTGACCTCGTGGCAGCGGCACGCCGCCCCCTGCTGGACAGCAGGAAGGTAACGGGCTTCTGTGTTGACAGCTTCAGCCCCAGGACATCAGCCCCCTTCCCACGGCCAACCTGGACCGCTCCAACGACCGGGTGTACGAGAACGTGACGGGCCTGGTGAAAGCGGTCATCGAAATGTCCAGTAAGATCCAGCCAGCCCCGCCAGAGGAGTACGTCCCTATGGTGAAGGTAAAGGGCACGCGCGTCGCATGCCAGCCAGCAGGCAGCATCCCCGCTGCACAGGGACGCGGCGTGCCCTCGGTCAGGCCTGGCGCTTCAGCCGGTCCATGTGAAGGCACCACAGGGGCCGTGTCGAGTCAGAACCGCGGCCACACCGATTGCTGTTCTTGGCCTTGACCTTGGGTGGGAATGTCTTGGAGCAACACAGATTGAATGCTCACTGTTCACACAGCGAGCCGTCAGTTTACCAACGTGCACGTTGGCCCTGGGTGAGCGTGTGCTGTGCGGCGGGAGTGCCCCCTGTGCCGCCCTGGCGAGGCTGAGGCTGCAGCTGGGGGAGAGCAGGCATTGAGAAGAGGTGCCGGCGGCCGAGGGCCGTGTCCGCCTTCCCCTGCGTGGGCAGGTGCACATTTCCGAACGCTGAGGGTGGTGCAGCCTGGGGGCAAGCACCGGGGAGAAGGCAGAGAAATGGGGCTTCAGTCCCGCTGCCCCCCACACACATCCTTTCCTTGCAGGAGTGTCCGTCCCTCTCCCTGTCCCCAGGGTAGTAGAGTGATGAGTATTAGAGATCTGAATCTCTGCGGGGGTGGGGTGGGGGATAGGGGGCGGGAAGATCAGGCTCAGCACTGAGGAAAAGAATCTAAAATTTCCTAAAAGTGGTAGAAAGGAAATAAAAACTCTCCCGGCTGAGAGCAGCCCGTCAGTGTCGGTCTGCGTGCTTTGACCCGTGCTCTCATCTGTCAGGAAGTCGGCTTGGCCCTGCGGACACTGCTGGCCACTGTGGATGACACCATCCCCGTCCTGCCAGCTAGCACTCACCGAGAGGTAGGCCCGCCTCGCGGCCCTGCTCGGACCATGTGTGTATGTCGGGGGGCGGGGGCCACCGGGCGCAGGTGGGGTCCATCCTGCACAGTGGAAACAGGCGAGGGTTGTGGTGCTGAGGGCGGCGCCTCGGTGTGCAGCCACTTTACAGCCTGCTGCCTTGGAGGGAGGCTGTTTAAGGGCAGAAAAGAAAGGGTTTTCTCGGGGGGGGGGCACCTAAGAGAGGTGCCCGAAGCCCCCCGAGAAGTTCCCTGAAAGCGGCTCTGCTGTCCTTTCAGATCGAGATGGCGCAGAAGCTGCTGAACTCCGACCTGGGGGAGCTCATCAGCAAGATGAAGCTGGCCCAGCAGTACGTCATGACCAGCCTCCAGCACGAGTACAAGAAGCAGATGCTGACGGCCGCGCACGCCCTGGCCGTGGACGCCAAGAACTTACTGGACGTCATCGACCAGGCCCGGCTGAAAATGCTCGGGCAGGCGCGGCCACACTGAGCCGCCCCGGCGCCCGCCCACCAGCAGCGAGCAGCTCGCCCGCCCTCGGTCGCCAGCACTCACAGCGCCGGCTCTTTTGGCTGACAGCTGGTTGAAAATCTCTCATAGGAGTTTAACCACATTTTGATTTGGATTCATTTTTTGTTTTAATTTTTTAATCATGGTGTCCAGAAAAGTTCAGGATCCAAAATGTGGCATTTTTCTGAATGAAAATTGTACATGAGAAGCCTTTAAGAATCATGAAGAAGAGACGACGTCTGCGTTCCTACGTTTTCATAGAAGTGGCCGAGGCGGTGACATGTTGCTTCCTGAACTCGCCGAGCGGCAGGTTGGAAGAGCGGAGGCTGAGGGAAGAATTCCGGGAAACCCAGGGGCTGAGCACTCGCTCGCCTCCCACCGGATGTTACCCAGACTGGGAGTTTCGTTGTTGTTAGAAGTCTCTTCAGTTGCAATATGCTAATACCACTTTACAAAGAAAGAAAATAAAAGCTGTATTTTGAAGACCCGAGTCATTTCAGAGAAAGAACTACTAGCCTTTCATCTTCCCTGCCTTCACCTTTCATGTGACATGCGAGCGTCTGGTTGGGAACTGGCCGCAGAACACTGAGAACGTGGGTCCCCTCCCACCAGGAAAAAGTGCCAGTTTTTTGTAGCGACATTATTTGGAAGCAGAAATGCTTTGTCCCAGAGCACCTCCAGACTGCTTTGAGAAGAGGTCCTGGAACCATCCCCGTTTTCCATTTTTATATAATTTATAAAGAAAGATTAAAGCCATGTTGACTATTTACAGCCACTGGAGTTAACTAACCCTTCATTGTGTCCGCCTTCCCAGGGGAGAATTAAGCAAACAGCTTTGGTTTTCTTTTGATGTCCAGTCACACCATCCATTCTGTTAAATAATTTTGAGAACTATACCCTCTCTTTAGTTTGTTGGGGGATATAAATTATTCTCAGGAAGAATATAATGAACTGTACAGTTACTTTGACCTATTAAAAAGGTGTTACCAGTAACGGCCTCAGTGTAATATCCTTTCTGTGGGTTCTTTTCCTTCAAATGATTTAAAATTTTTTCAGGTGACTTGTCAGAGAAAATACTCTACAGGAAAGCTCTCAGTAATTATCAGCGTCTTTCTTTCTTTGCCTTCTAGACCAGTCAAGGATGTTATCACCACAGACGGACGGCCCAGTGTAAGTCACCCTTTCCCTTCCGTCTTCCTTACTAAACACAGAAATAAAAACAGGAGCAGTGTCATCTAGGAAGGAGCTGCCTTCGCAGCCCTGATGCTGCCGTGCCATTCCAGCCTCAGGGAAGCCACTCTTCCAAAGCTCGTGCGTGGAGGGACCTGTCAGCAGCAGCCCTCCCGGATGCAGCCTGATCCTGCTGGGTCGGAGCCGTCGTGCTGGGGCATGTGGCGCTGGGGACTCAGAAGGAGCAGGCCGGGAGCAGAGCTCTGGGCACAGGATTGGAGGAAATGTCCCCCAGATGAACACGGCGCCTTTCTCCTGCGGTTGTGGCATCCGCTTCATCACATGCCAGTGATGTGACCATCTTTTCACATGCCTCTTAGCCCTCTGACAAGGGGCACGGGGGTGGCATCCTCTTGAGTGTCCCTTATTCTCTGGCATTCTTCGGTCACGGCTTCCTCATCTGTACGCAGGTGATTGTGAGGATAAGAACAAGCCTGGTATGGGGTGCATAATGTACCTGGGTACCAGGGCTCGGCGGGCGGGTTGTCCCGTGCTCTGTAGGGTGTTTAGCGACGGCCCTGGTCTCCACCCGTGGGAAGCCAGGTGCACTGCTCCCCGGCTGTGACAACCAAAACTGTCCCCACCGTTGCCCAGTGTCTCTGAGGCAGGGGGACTGAATCGCCCTAGTGAGAACCAGCGCCTGAGAGTGACAGGCTACCTGAGATCCATCCCTTTTCTTCCTGACCTGACTTTCCCTCTAGCACAGAGTTACAGGTAAGTCTCACACAGCCCGTAAGTCAAAGAAGAAGAAACACGTTTTGGGTGTGAGAATCTGGACACAGGTAATAGGTGGTGGTGTGTCAGCATGTGGGCTGGAGGACACTGCCCATGCGTGCAGGCCAGTGGCCCGAGGGACAGTCAAGACTGGGTGATTCCGTGTCCCTATTCTGCAGATAAGAGCTACGTGGGGAGGCCACCCGTGCACGCCCCACATAGCGTTTCAGATGTATTTAAGCAGTTCTTTTTTGGCTCGTCTCGGGACCCATCCTGGTCGGTGTGTCATTAGGAGGAAAGAGAAAGCCCCTTCAGACAGCTGAAACAGTGACATTGATGATAATTCTTTGAAATCTAACTGGCATGTTTTGGGGACTATCACATTTTTCAAGATATATTCCATAAAACCCAGATGGAACTTCTGCACAAGCCCTTCGTCTTGCATGGGCATTCATCAGTGACGCGGTGAAAACTCATTTTACTAAGTCATTTCAAGAAATGCTCTAACGATGATCAATCCTCGTCTTATTTCATCTCATCAAATGCTTAATATTGGCATCCCAACAGCAAAAAGAAAATATGACATGTGAGCTGCCAGAGCGACTGTTTTGAAACAGTTTACACCTTTTCCTTTACATAAGACAGCCCGATCAGGATATGTAACAAAATGAGTGGAACTATTTCGGAATTTTATAGTTTACTCTCATTCAGTTAACTTGAAAGCCAAAAACACACGTCAGTATTAACATCCACACACATTTACCGAAGGAAACCCATGCCTCCTGTCATACTCCTCAGTACATGTTACATTGTATTATTATCAACTGAGTCATGTTAGAGAGCATACTGACGTTTCCTTCTCTTGTAACATATTATATAATAGATACATTCACTATATTAGACCTTTATCAATTTAATCTCAACCTGGCTGCTTTTAGTAACCTAACAAAATACATTTCTTAATTTAGTTCTCAGTGGATTCTGTAATATTCCTGGAAATGCGTATTAGCATTTGTATAGTCACCTTCTGACAAGAAGTGTGTCAAGCTGCCGGGTGTGACAAGGACTGGCTCCGCAATCCGATCATGTGCCACATGTTCCCATAAACGGAATTGATTCGCAGCTCTAGGACTTGCGAGTTGACAAAAATCTATGTCAGGAACTAATAAAAACTTTAAAAAATTTTTCTTGGGAAAGGTATAGGTGAATTAATAATGTTTTTATGTCCCCCAAACCTTTCTGAATAGATTCAGTTAGCCTTGGTGGCTCTAAATGAAAGGACATAGATATCGGTCTCAGAATAGCACTTTTCTGCATGAGCCCCACCAGCTTGGTGGCTGTCACTTGATAACCATCCTCGAAGCCGGCGTTGGGAGTCACCTGATGTGTTTTTCTATTTTCATGATATTTTCTTAGGGGCTTTCCTAACTCATTCACAGTGTTACCCTAGAAATCAAAGGCCTGCAAACAGAGAGTCAATGGCACTTACCTGAAGTTTTAAAAAAGAGCTACTGAGGAAGCACTGATTGCAACAGAGGCCCATACAGTGTCCCGACCAGGTGACAAAAGCGGGGCTGTAGGAGAAGGGGGTGATGGTGACAGCCATCGCAGGAGGCGGTTCTGCTGGTGCGGATGGCCATCGGTCCGCATGCTGACGTGCATGGCCACCGTGCCTGCTGGCTCGTTATCTTTGCAAACGGTTGTTTGGGACCAGTCCAGCAGCCATTCTACCCTGTGTTCACTTTCCAAGATTTGAGACAATAGACCGGCCAGGCAGTTTCTCTGTCATGGCAGCTTCCGCTCCATGTTAAAGTGGCTCCGTGTTTTTTTGACAGCAGTTCAGTATAAATTTGACAATCACTATGAATTCCCGTTTTTTTAAAAAGCCCCTTAGAGTTTTGGATCAGTCAGCTCTTGCTGTGTAACAACACTCGTTTGTTTTCACGCCACCTCTGCACCAGCTGGCAGCCGGCTCATGGCTGTACTTGACCGGGAGGCTCCCCGTCCGTTCCCTCAGCGGCGACCTGGGTGGCTGTGGGGAGGGGGCCGAGCCTGAGGCCAGACCACACTAAAACTTCTTAGGGCAGCTCTGCTAACACCCCAGGGCCTGAGTCAGTCACACGGCTGAGCCCAGTGTCTCTGCATTGAGAAAGAAGCTGTCCCCGTGGGAGAGCGCTTGGGTGCGATGACCTCGGACAGTGATCCAATGTGCCACACCTTTCGTGCAGACACAGACTGCCGGGCTCATAAAAGATCTTTGGAAAGCCAGAGGACTTCCAGAGCTTGGCTGTCCTGCCCCGAAGGCAGAGCTCATTGAACTGTCAGCTGTTGGTCACACACATAGTGGTTGGTAGGCGGTCACTGGGTTTCCTGGCGCAGCCTGAGAAGGGACTCAGAGATGAGTCACCCTGCTGTGACATTGCCTTCCCTCCTGTGTACATCGGTGCTCACCTCTCTCAGCACTGACACCTGCCAAAATGAGAAACGGGTGGAACTGACAAACTTTGTCTCTGCCAGCACTGAGTCACCCGTCCTTCCGGACCCTCAAACTAACAGGAAAAGGGAACCCCAGTCTTTGCTTTAAAAGATGCGTTTCCAACAGGTGGCCAATAATTACTCCAAATTAGTAATGTGTTTGTGTTTGATCAATTGTGAACTGATGATTGTAATAAGTAAATCCAGATCGCTTTTCTAACCCTTAAAGCCTTGCAGGAAATAAAACAAGTTTTAAATTTTCAATTTATTTCCATATTTTTGTTGTAAAGAGAAGTATGTAAAGTGATCAGTAAGACTTTCAGATGTAAAAATATTACCTTAGGATAAATATCTGGAAGAATTCAAGTGGAAATGCGAGTTCTCTGGGCGGCAGAGAGCCGGCAGGTATCTGAGCCGTAAAAGGAGAGGTTGGTCATGCGCTGTTTCCAAACGGATCGTGCTGAATGGCAGACCGATCACGGAATTTACATTCCATCTGGTTACGTTTTAAGGTGACAGGACGGTTTTAGTTTTCACTGTCAATATTTACAGTATGACAGGAATTGTATTCTTTGTAACTATTTAAACGCGAAACATTTTAGGTGTTAATGTGTGAAGGGGATAAAAATATTTAAAATTATTTTAGGGAATATGTGAGCAAAACGAGCTGACCAACACCCAGTGCGTCAGTGAACCTCAGTCAGAGGAAGCCAAGAGGCCAAGTCCAGACTGTTGCTGTGACTGCCCCACTGCACCTGGTGGGAGATGGTTGGTGTAGGGGTTTACACCCCCCCGCTCAGGTCCCAGGCCTGGCCATGCCGCTCACTGGCTGTGTGGCCCCTCTGCCTCAGTTTCCCCTCTGTAGCCTGAGTGGTGCTCTGAGGACAGAGTGAGTAAATCGTGTGCAGAGCCGGCCAGTGCTCACTCCTGATGGACGTGTCTCTCCTGACAGGCAGGCCCTGGCCCATGGATGCTGCAAGACCATCCGCACAGAGCCACACTCGGTCCTGCTTCTCCAGAAACAGAGCAACACTCCTTCCTACCTTCTCAGCACGAAGGCCAGCAAGAGGCCGGACGCAGCAGCAGCAGGCTGATGATCCACGTCCTCTGCCTTGGCCACTGGTACCTAGATTGCCCTCTTCCATGTGGGGGCCCTGGGAACGCAGGACCTTGAAACAGGACCTTGGGTGAGTGTTGGGCCACCACTTACAGAGTGCCCACTAGCGTGCCAGGCCCCTCAGCAGGAACGAGACATGTGTCCCCTCACTGCTGACCACACCCCGCCCATGCAGTCCCACCCAGGATGCTGTGCTAATGCCAGCAGGTGCGAAGGACACAGGACCAGCCCAGAGCTGCATGACTCCACCCACCGCCTCTTCAGAGAAGCGAGGCCACCGAGACAGTGGTTAGGGAACAGAGCCCAAGCACCACATAAATGCTGGTGGTTCTTCCTACATTCGTCAGTGCCCCTCGCCCCGCACGATTCAGAAGTGGAGGCTATGTTCCAGGTGTGGGCAGATGAAGAAAACGTGGTGGTCCTCTGGTGTGAAAACTAGCGTTCCACGGCTTCTTTCCGGGTCAGCCCTTCCTAACACCCTTCTGCCGCCGTAGGTAGGCTCAGGCATCACGGGGACAGGTGATGAGGGGGCGGGGCAGGGACTGCCCAGGAGGCAGGCCACAAGGCCACACCATGGCGTGACTTCACCCCAAAAGCAGCAGGATGGCAGGGAAGTTGGGACAAGGAACGACTCGGTCTAACGTGCTTTGAAACGTGGAGATGGGAGAGGAGGCTGAGGGGTGCAGGTAGCACCCTTAGGAGCCTATTTCAGCGGATGGGGCAGGGTGATGCAGGGAGAAGTGGGTGCTCCGGGTGTTCAGGAAGCACTGTCGGCAGCCGTGATGGGAAGGAACTTCAAACACATCACCGGCGATGCCACCACATGCTCAGAAACCCCGTGGTTCCCCAGCGAGTGCGTTCAAGGTACCTGACTTGGAGGCCCCCGGACCTGGTAGGTCTGTGCGGCTGTCTCCGGTCACTACCGAAGCTGAGCGCCCTTTGCTTGTGTTAGTGGCCTTGGCATTTCTCTTTTTGAAGTATGCCTGTTCAAGCGTTTTGTCAATTTTTCTATCCGATTGCCTTGAAATTTTTTTTTAAATTCCCCTACGTATTCTGAATAGGTTCTTTTGCTTGTTGGATACATACGGTGCAAAGGTCTCCTCCCATTCCAGGGGCTTCCTGATGCTGTTCTTTAACTTTTGTTTATGGAAAGTTCAAATATATAATACAAAAGAGGAGTATCATGGCCCCATGCGCCCGTCTGTCACTTACCTTCTCTCTTCGCCAGGCCCCGCCCCCACTGGATTACTTTGAAGCCAATTCCAGCCATTGTATCTTCTTACTTGAAAATCCTTCATTCAGTATGATTCTCTAAAAGATAAGGACTTCTCTTTTATTGACATAATCCAAACACCATTATCAGAACTAAAAAAAAAAATGAGTAGTTATTTCTTAATATCAAATATCCAGTCAGAATTCAGATTCTCCTAGTAGTCTCCCAATATTTTGCCTAATTAAAAAAAAATCAAATACAAATAAGGGGCACATGCATGGTGTCTTTCGATGAACAGTTCTTAATTTAATGAAATCCAATGTTTCATTATTTTCCTTTATGGCAGTGTTCTGTTTCATTTAAGAAATAGCTCCCTACCTCAAGGTCATGAAGACAGTCTCCTATATGGTCCTGTAAAACTTGTATTGTTTTGCCTTTCACAGTTAGTCTGTAGCCCACCTGGAATTAGGTTTGGATGTGTTTTTCCCATGTGGGGACCCAGTGGTCCATCGCCGTTTAGCAAATAGCCCGTCCTTTTCCCCGATGCTCTGAGGTGCCAACCTCTTCATAAACCAAGTGTCCACAAACGTGTGGGCGCTTTCTGGCCTCTCTTCCCCTCCATTGGTCTATTGACAGCAGTGCCATTTTGTCTTAATGCACGTGGCTGCATAACAAGTGCTGATGCCTCGCAGACTGAGTCCGAGCACCTGCTGCCTCCTTCTCAGGAATGGCTCGGCTATTTTTGGTCTTTGCATTTCCACGTAAACTGTAAAATCAGTTTGTCAAGCCCCTGCCCCAATATAAAAACCAAACCTATTGAAATTGCATTGAATCTACAGGTCAATTTGGGAACAAGTGACATCTTTACACTAGTGGGTCCCAATACAGGACCATGCTGTCAACCTCCATTTATTTAGGTCTTATTAAGTTTCTCAGTACTGTTTTCAAGATTTCTATGCAGAGGTTTTGCACATCTTTCATAAGATTGATTTCTAGATTTCTGATTTCATTCTGTTTCAATTTCACTGTTAATTGTCACTAATATATAGAATGATGGTTAATTTTAAAATGTTGGCCTTATAGCCAAAAGCCTTACAAAATGACTGTTTATCAGTAGATTATTTCAAAGAAACATGCTAGATGATAAGAATGACAGTATAAAGGAATTGTGGAGAGTTAAAAATTGATATTTGTTTACATTATTTTACTTTATATATACTTTACTCCTTTGACAAATACTATAATATTAATTAATGGTTTCTCCCTGTATGAAAAATAGCTTTTATTTATTATGTTTTGACTCCAGGAAATACTACAAGTTGCGTCCTCCACACCCACCCCCATCCCCAAGACCTTTGGAGAAAATGCATTTGAGTTTGCAACCCTTCCTGTTATAGCAGAAGCCAAACTTGGTGGCATCGGCCACACGCTGTCATTGTTTTTATTTGAGCCATTGTGATGGTGTGTTTTGCTGTCTTACTGTGGCTGGAATTTGCATTTCCCTAATGGTCAGTGATATTGAACATCTTTTCATTTTACTTGCTTTTCAGTTTACATATTTGGTCTCTTAGCCCTCAGTAGCTCCTCTTTGGTGAAGGTCTTTTGCCCATATTCTAAATGAAGCTTGCTTTTTTTACTGTTGAATTTTGAGAGTTCTTTATATATTCTAGATACTTGGTCAGGTGTGTGGTATACAAATATTTTCTCCCACTCTATAGCTCGTCTTTTGACCCTTTTAACCGGGCCTTTCACAGAGCAAAAGCTTGAGTTTTGATGAAGTCCAGTGTACCCACGTTTCCTTTTATGGATTGTGCATTTGGTGTCAAGTCTAAGAACCGTTTGCCTACCCCTAGATCCCAAAGATTTTTCTCCTGGTTTTTTAAAATTTGTTTTGTGTTCACGTATAAATCTTTTGTCTATTTAGAGTCAGTTTTTCAGCGTCCTCATGTTAGCGACATCTTGGCTGGCCTTTCCTTACTGTCCAGAGGAGAGAACCCATCCTGGAGAGACGGTGTCTCGTGGACCTGTGCCGGACGGGCCCCCCTGCACGTCTGTGTTCCAGTGAGTGACACCCTCTGCAGCACCCTGGTGTCCTGGCCTCGGGGTTGGTACAAGGAGGTCGCCCTGATTGCATGCGTGTGCAGGGTGCTTGGCTCAGCCTCTGTGGGGTGCACAAAACGACCAATGATCTGTGTATTCAGACTATGTGGTTTCCGTACGATTGGGGTCCCTGTGGAGACCTGGCTTACATGTCGACTTTGTTCCTACTTGTCAATCCACAACCACGCTCTTGAGTTTTTCATTCAGACAGACAGCCAGTATTTTTATACAAACGATTTTTAAACATTAGAGCTGGAAGGGATCACAGGCGAGTTCTACCTCACTGTTTCCCTAAGTGTGCGCCATGGAGCCTGAAGGTGCCCTGTGATAAAAGGGCTGCGTCACCAGGTAGATTTGGGACAGGCTGCATAGGGTCTGTTCTCTTCCTTGTTGTAGAATCCTGATTCTTAACCTTTTGTTAAAGGCTCCGAGAAGGCTTGCGGTCAATAAATCTGTTAGGTGCTGTTTAACTCAATGCTTCTCAATTTATTTGACCTCCTAACCTCTCTTTTATCACGTGCAGACATGTTTCTGGAACAACCGTTTATTCCAGTGTCCTGAAGAAACGTTAAGGATGTCTTTGAGTTGAGAGCATCGTGGGTGGGATAACCACAGGAGGGCGCTGTGCGCTTGGCCTCCGGGCGCGGGACTGCCCTGGACCGCTGCACCCAGTGTGCGAACCTGGGCTGACCAGTGTGGGGGGCCCCTGGCTGTGATTAGGCCCTGCAGTCTTAGCAGAGCATAGGGACCCCCATATCAGAGAGAGAGGCTAGGCCCCGGAAGACCCGTGAGTCGGCCCTGTGTGGCCAATATCCAGGTGTTGGGTGAAGACCCGGCTGAGCGAGGCAGCGGAGGTTGGCGGGGGTTCTAGAGCCAGGTCACAGTCAGAATTGAGTGGACTCGACTAAGTGGGTTAAGTGGATTCACGGACTGCGGGAGAGGAAGCAGGCAGAGCCCTGGGGTTTCTTCGGTGGATGGTGAGTGTTGGCCATGCCGGGGGCGGAGGAGGAGCTGCAGGTGGGGAGGACTGCGAGGTGCTGCACTGGGTTTGTGGCTGCGGGCCTGGAGCTGCGGGGGAGGGCAGGAAGGGGGGGACTCCTCAGCACAGGCGGAGGAGGGTCAAGTCTGGGGGAGGAGCGCACAGGGGAACCCCGGTCCTAGCGGCGGGGGCAGGAGAACCCCACCCAGATCCTGGGCTCACGGGGCCTGCAGGGCCTGGCGGGCGGCAACGGCGCTCCTCCACCAGCAGGGGCCGCACGTGTCGGTCTCGGCGGGACAGCGACACAAAGAAGCTCCTGCGAGACTCTCTTGCCAGACCTCCTGCAAAGGAACCCTGGTAACTCACTTAGCAGCGGCGTGAGCGCTCCTAGAAGCAGGGCGCCGAGCGGAAGGAGATCCGAAACCGTTTTCCGGTGGTTCCCCGAGCCCAGGGGTTACCGTGGAAGCAGCCGAGCGGCCAGGCCTCCGAGTCCGGGGGATTTGGGGGAGGCGGCGTTGCGCTGCGCGGCGTGTGCGACGGAGACACGTCCCGGGTGGTCATGGTTCACACGCAGTGGAGTCATGACTGGTGTGTTCCAGTGTCTCGGTTGTGAACTAGAGCAAAGCACAGAAAAGTATATAAAAAGTAAATGTGCAAACCAGCAGTCGTGGTACGGGACTGAGAGTGCCCGGCACCCCAAAAGCCCCCGGGGCCTCTGGTCACAGCAGCCCCCTTCCCCCCCACTCCCCCGGTACCCCGCATTCCGACTCTCATGGTAACCGCCTCGTTTCCCTTAGCTCTTGACTGCTTAATTCGGCCCCTGAACCATGCGGTTGCGCGGCTCCTGTTTGGGAACTTGGTCACCGGGATCCTGCAGCGTGGCCCGTGGCTCCTTCCACCCACATTGCTGAGACGTGGCTCGCACTTCATTGAAGGGGGTTCGTTCTCGCTTTAGGAGTGTGTTCAGGTCTCACGGCCCGTTCCAGGGCGCACGGTGCCCAGTCCTGTGCTCCGGGACGCACGGCCAGCGGCCCAACCGCCTGGGGCCCCGTGGTCAGCTCCGCCGGACACTGGTTTCCAAAATGACGGGACTCAGGCCGGCTCTCTCAGCAGCACTCCGGGAAGAGCCTGAAGGAGGCGACGTAGGAGATTCTGGCAAAGCAAGTGAGGCTGTGTCACGGGGCACTGGAAGCCAAATGGCGAGTGTGGGCCACCTGCACACGGACACGGGGGGCCAGCGAAGGGTTCTGAGCAAATTGGGCACGAGACCAGATGTGCGTTCACGCAAGAGACTGTTGGGTTGAGAGCGAGGAAAGGCCTAGAGTGACTTCAGGGGCTTTTCGGATCGGCCACCGTCGCCACCTGGTCCGCCGCGAGGGTGGAGACGGCGGACCGAGGACTAGCGAGCGATGGATGGGCATCCGGAAGACTGATGCCAATGGCTGGAAGATGGGTGCCCCTCTAAGTTTCTCTCTGGAGGAAAGGCGGGTTTTCCTGCCCTTCTTCAGGGATGTCCCTGAGGGTTGCGTGCGGAAGAACCAGTGATGAACCTATTGCGTGCGGACCTCCTTCCAGCAGCACCCCCAGTTCCCCTGCGCCTCGCCCCGGCGGGAGCGCCGCGCCGCTCCTGGCACCCGCAGCAGATGCTACGTGTTTACAGCGAAGGGGCGAGCGGGCAGCGCTGGTCCAGGGCGATGCGGCCTCTGCTCTGGTCCACCTCTGACTCCGAGACCCGCTGTTAGGAGGGGACGGAGGTGCCAGCTGGCTGGCTGCCCCGGAACAGGCTCCGAAACGCCGCCGGGCCCCGGGGGCCGTGCAGGACGCGGGATGCGGGCACAGGGAGGCCTTCCGGCGCAGGCGGGGCCCGTGGGGACCCCGTGCGAAGGGCCGGGGAGGCCCCCGAGTGCTGGCCCGGGGAGCTTTAGTCTGAGCGCACCCTTCACCGCAGCTGACATTGACCCAAACTTGCTACGAATGTTTTTACACGGGTTTCCTGGGCGCCTGGCCGGGAGGGGGCGCTGTGGTCGTGGGCGAGCGCCGGGCGCGTTCCAGTTCAAACTCCGGGTGGGACGCGCGCTTCCCGACATTCAGGTTTGGTTCATAACTTAAAAAAAAAAAAAAAAGCCAGGCTGAGACGCTGGGGCCCCAACGCCGTGCCCAGGCGCCCCGCGCCGCACCCCGCGAGCCGCCAGAGGGGGCTCCCCGCGCGTCGCAGGCGGCGAGGAAGCGCAGGCCGTGCTGCCTCGTCCTTCTCCCAGGTCTCCGGCGGCGACGCCGAG
>NW_017731630.1:1716815-1720034 GCF_001890085.2 Hipposideros armiger
GGGCGCGGGGCGCGGGCGGCGGCGAGGCGGGGCGCCCGGTTTCGTTTTCCGCGTCGCCGGCACCGCTGCGGCCCCTTCTCCGGAGGCGCGTCTGCAGAGGCTGAATCTCGGCCGATTCCCGTGGCTCGTTCGGGCCGTAAACCGAGAGGGACGCGAGGCGGCCCCCGAACCCCGAAACCGCGCGGGCCCCTCTCGCCAGACGCGCCGCCCCTATTCCGGTGCCGGTCGCCTTCCGCAGCTGCCGGGGGCGGCGAGGCGACGTGCTGGGCTTCTCCGCGCCCCTCTTCCTGGTCGGCGTCTTTCTTTGCAAAAGTTCTAAAAAACTTACAGTGCCAAAAGCAGGAGCATATTGCCCGCCCCCCCCCCTTTTTTTTAAATTCGCAGTTAGAAGGGCCGCGGACTTGCTGGGCCGAGAAAACGGTCTGGTGTTTTACAGCTTGACCGCCGGCTCCCGCCGGGCACGTGGCTCCTCAATTTCCCGCGGGCCCCGCCACCCGCGCGGGCACCGCCTGTCCCCTTTGTCCGCCGGCCGGAGCGGCTGCAGCCCCACGGGCTCCGTGCTCGGCGTCCCGGCTCTGAGCTCGGCGTCCCGGCCCGGAGCCCTGCACGGCCTCCCACCCGAGGCCCTGGCCCCACCCGCGCCAGCCCTGCCCCGGGTCTGCAGCGTGGAAGCCCCTCTTGACCCACTCGGGTCCCTCGACGTGCCCCCCCCACCGTGTGCCTGTCCACAGAGAGCTCTACGCCTTTGCCTTCCGAGAGTCTTCTTTTCTGAGGCCACTTAGCTCCTCCGAGGCTGAGCCTGACCAACTTCTCGGGGCACTCAGCAAGTTGCCTGAAGAACGGCTCTCACCCTGCACCCCGGAGAGGACTCAGCCCCCGTGGGGAAGCGCCCTGGGCTCTGTTGTCACAGTCCTGGGGGCATCTTTGGCTTCTTGAGATGCTGGGCGGTGGCCCCCCACCTGTGACACAGCGGGGCGGCCTCTCTCCCAGCTGGTCAGAGGATGTTTGCTGCCCCACTGAACATGTTTCCAGGTTTTCCGTTTAAAAGTCGAAGGCCTGGAGACAGGGAAGAACCTTGAGGAAGGTCAAGTTCTTGTGTTGTGCTTCCTGGGCCGAGTCCACTGGACAGCTTGCTAGGCTGGTGGTGCTCGTTTTGAAGCTAGACGGCGGAGGCTCAGAGAGGGGAAGACCTTGCCAAGGTCGCGTGGCCAGCGAGCATTAGGACGCATTAGGACTAGCTGTGATCCTCAAGCTGACTCCCCGTAGCTACACTCTCCTTGGAGAAGCGGCTGTCCAGCCTGTTGACCTTGCCCCCCAGGGAGAAGTACCTGTTACATCTGGACTGGGTTGGTGCATGAGCACACGCGGGTATCACTGAAACAAGAGCCTCACCTTACTGCGGGCCCTGCGCCGTGAGATTTCCTTGTCTGTCTCTTTTTTTTTTTTTTTTTAATGCCTTGGTCCTGTCCACCTCCAGGCTCCCTTTTCTGGTCGCTAAGGGCTTTTGCAAGGCTCTGGCCGTGGTGTGGGCCTCAGTGCTGGGACATGGTGGAGAGGGCCGTGGGCACACATCAGTGTGCCCTGCAGTCGGCCAGCTTCAGCTGAGAAAGTTAGCAGGTCTGCAGGATAGTCCTCAGATTATGTTAGGGGTGGGTCGGAGCCCAGCTTTGAGGCTGTCGTTACAAGGCTGTGGTGGCACCCCGTTTTATTCTAACACACTGAGGCTTTTCGTTTTTGGACTAGAGTCTCTTCAGTGCAACTTTATTTCATATTATATTTCCTAATTTAGAATAATGAGAGGACAATCTGGATTGTACAAAAATTACAAGTAGTTTTGCTACTTCCAATTTTAATGCACTTATTAAGCAACTTCCTAAGTAAATTAATTTTAAAAATAGTGCTCACAGTAGGTCAGTTATGCTCATGGCCAATGCTCTGTCACATATGTGGATACCTGGACTCCAAAGTTAGGTATGTGACTTTATTATTATTATTTCTTCAACTATTCGAAAGAGTTAGTGGTTTGGGGTGGGTGGGTTCCCCGGCGACTCTGAACCTTCCTAGGTGAACAAAATAGTTTTGTTTGTTTAACCCCTTAAAGATCTTAGCTGTGTCTGAGCAAATGCCTTCTGTGTGGGGATTGTTGGTTTCACTGTGTCAGGTGGCTGGGTGTTGGCTACAAAGTAACCCCTGTGACACCTAGGCTCTCTTGAGAGTTGTCCAAACAGGATGGTGACTTCCACAACAAACAGCTTTCACTGTGGTTTCTAACTCCTCCTGCACCCCACTCTGTCTCCCCCACGCTCGGCCATCTCCGGGAAGATAAGACCCAGTCTCCCATTAATAGCGCACGAGGGCCGTCGCAGCAGATGCCCTCTGCCCTGGCGGGAAGGGTGGTGGTTGTACAGAGTCCCCTTGGACCTGTTATAAACCTTGAAGAAGTTAAATAAGTGTGTAAGGCAAAAGCCCAACTCCTAAAACCTACACGGCTTTAAGAAGCAGCATATTTTTCATTAACTTCTAGTCGTGGTGTTACAAGTTTTATTTTTGTTGGGTTTATTCTTTGGGAGGTATGCAGCCCTACTGTAGCGTGCCCGTTTGGTAAAATATATTTCTGTTTCTTGAATTGTTAGCGTGAGCCTTCAAACTATAACACCTGATTTTAAAAAATAGTTTCTGTTGTGAACTCATTGAAAATACCCAAAAGCGTGGTGATTGCTGCAGCGCGCTCCCGTGTATCCATCAGCAAGCTTCGGCAGTTATCTGACATTCGCCTCAAATATGCCCCTTTCCCCTTTATTTGCAGAATTATTCTAAAGCCAGGTCTAGACCTGCCGCCTTACCCCGATCCTTACGGGCCCGTGTCTGAAGGATGGGACATTTTCAACCCACTGCCGTCATCACATTTGGTCCGTACTCGGTCTCTCTCATTATCTCAGAAGTGTGTGGACAAGTGGTGGTTGTGGCTCTGGAATTTGAATGAAAGTTCACAGAAATTTGGTTTTTTGTCTTCTGAGCCTCTTTAATCGAGACTCTAAAGCTGTCCCCCTCGCCCTTTACCCTGCTCTTGACTTGGGAAGTTTTTTTGTTTGTTGTTTTAAAGATTTTTTTATTGGGGAATTGGGTGATGGGAACAGCGCTGGGGAATTGGGGGAAGGGGAACAGACAAGTTGCTGTCGTTTTGTTCTTCAGTCTAGTTGTGGAGGACGTTGCTTCACT
>NW_017731630.1:1720229-1763171 GCF_001890085.2 Hipposideros armiger
AGCCTACGCCGTCGCCGGCGACTCACGGCAGCCCAGCTCCAGGTTGAGCTGTTGTTCATCATCTTAGCTGTAGAGGGCAGTGTCACTGGCCCTCATATGTGGGATCCGAACCGGGCCCTCTGGCGTCCCAAGCCAGCTCTTAAACATCGCGCCACTCGGCCGGCCCATCTTTCTTTAGAGTGTATCCCCACCCCCACCCCCCTACCCACCCCAGTTTTCACTCTTTAGTAGGTTCTAAAAAGGAACACCCTCGTTCAGGGTCCCTGTGTTTTGTTGGGGACCCAGGTGCTCGGGGTTTTAGTTCCAACACGAGCGATGTTCTGGACAGGCCACTTGGCACATGTAACATCCGGTCGCGGTAGGAGCCTGTTTTCCCCGAGCGCTTTTCCAACAGAAGTGCTGTTTCATCATGTGTAAAAACACGAATGACTCCAGCTTATCTCTTGTAATCGTTCAAACGAGGTGGACTTTCCTCCCCAGCCTTGGCTGGGCCCGTCTCTGCAGCGTGAGCTGGGATGATGGGTTCTCTCCTCCGTCACCCCCACCCTCGTCTGTTCCCGGCCGGACCTCTAGACTGTGTCCCGGTGTCGTTCCCGTGACCTCAGTTGACGGCCGGCTGGCGTGCCCAGAGCCTCCCAAGGCCCCGGTGATGGGCCTGCCCTGTTGCCCTCCAACCAGTGAAAATATCATTCAGCGACACTATTCTCCTTTTTTCCTCTGCCTTTTTTACCTTCGAATTTTAAAAACCCAAAACGACCATTCATTCTCTGGGCCTCAATCTTCATGAGCGAACACCTGTGCTCGTCTCATTTAGCTTTCGATAGAGCTGTGTCCCGGGTCACTACCGTTTGTCATCTAACCTGGAAACTTGTGCGAGTGAGACGGGGCTCTCTTGATCATTTCCCGGAGCCAGCAGTCGTGCCCAAGGGCTGTCTGGGCGAATCGGGATGGTGCCCGCCTGACCAAAGACTCTCAACTCTCACGCTGGCGGATAGGCCCGCAGATCAAGGGCTTAGCCATGGCCAGCTTCGTTCACTCTCCAGTGGCTTTGCGCTTAGCCCAAATCCTCATAAAACCTGAAGGGCGCATGCATGGTCTTTGAGAGGTTGTCGCTGATTTGTTCCAGCGCCTTTGAGGGGTGCCACCTGGGGCCATGGGTGCGGAGGTGACGCCCGGCCCCACTGCTGCTGGATGAACCCGTGTGGTCGACCTCTGGGTCTTTACTGTACCAGCAGCAAGGGTGAGGGCACCCTGATAAATGACGCTCACTGGGCACTCGGTGTCTCCTGCTGCACCCCCAGCAAATGAGGGATTGCTTGACGCTCAGAGCCGCCAGAACAGACCCAAATACAGTGCCGAGCAGTGAAGGCCACGTACACGGCACTCCCACTGCCGTCGGGGACCCGCCTTGCCTGGTCACAGGCTCGGGTGATGCCAAGGGAGCGCCAGGCTCTGTGTCCGAGTGATGAGCCCAGTCACAACTGGAGGAAGTAAGAGACAGCTTTCTGCTTGTCGTTTCTACATGGTGGCTCTAGGGTGGCCCTGTGGTTGGCTGGCCATCGCTGGGGCCTCTGTGCTGCGGCTCTGTGAAGTGTGCTGATTGTTAAATGTTAAAACACCTGGCTTAAGGGAGAAGCTCACAGTAGGTTTGGAAGGTGTCTCTGTGTCTGGGACTGGTAGTCACCACTTAACCTTGAGCTGTCGGCATTGAAAGCTTTCGGGGTTTCGGGGATGGACGGTCAGGAGCAGGTGTTGAGGGGAGGTGGACAAGGAACACAAAACATTTACAGGTAATGATAAAGTGTGTCAGGTGAGCTTGCGAAGACCCCGGGGGAGTGGAGCTGGGCTGCACGGGGAACAGGAACCAGAAGGGGAGGCAGGTGTGGGCTGAGGGTGGGGCCTGGAGGCCTTTGAAGGGACTTTGAGCCCTGGAGGGACAGCACAGGAGGGGCATCAGCTGAGTTTTTAAAAGGCCCCCTGAGGCTGCTGTGTTCAGAGCCCAAAGAGAAGGGTGGGTGGGGGCAGGGAGTCTGCCTGGAGGGGGTCACAGTGGGGGAGCTGAGCTGGGTCCGGTGGAAAAGGGAAAGGGATAGGAGAGCTTGTGGGTGCCCCACCTGGACGGAGATCGTGCTTCATTCGAGCCCAGGGAGCCCCGGGCCTGTTTGATGCAGAGCCACTCACATCATTTAGTCGCAGGTGTTTCAGGAGACAGCTCTACACAATAGGGGTGTCTGTCTGTCCCCCGCCCCCCAGTTGAGGACTTGAACATCCCCCGGTGTCCTGGACCACACGGGGCTTGGCCTGGGGCGGGGGTGGGGGGGTGTTCAGATCTACCCAGTTTCTGGATTTTAACACTTGGTTGACTCAGGATCCAAAGTAAGGCCCATGCTGTAATTGGTTCATGTATGTCCTCACTCTCTGTTTAAAATAACAGTTTTATTAAGGTGTAATTCACATACCATACATATCATTCCCATTTAAAGTGTAAGTAAACCCCAGCGTTTTAGTACATTCACAGACTCGGGCCACCGTCACCACCATCTGATTTCAGACACTGTTGTCCCCTCTCTCCATTGGCCGACACTCCGCCTCTCCCCTCCCCCATCCCAAACAGCCACTGTCCCCTGTCCCTGACCCTCCAGTGCCCTCCCCTCCCCGCTTCTTGGCCCTCTGTTGGCTGAAGAGCCTGGTTTGAGGGCGCTGTCAGTTACCCACAGCCTGGGTTTGGCTGGCTGCATCTTCCTGGTGTCGTCAGCATGTCCCTCTGTCCTGTGTGTGCCTCACACACACTGGTGGGCAGACCCGAAGGCCTCAGCGGGTGCAGATTCTCCTTTTCTGGGTTTGGGGTGTTTGGGTGCGACGACTCTCTGATGGCAGGTGCTTCCCCAGGTTGCGGGCTGGCGGCTTGCTGGCTCCTGGTGATGGCTGCTCATGTGAGGCGGCGTGACCCCATGAGGCTCTGCTTCTGCCCCACAAGGAGAACGCCTCCTGGTCCCCTGTTTGGCTTGGGGACTATGTTGAAGGCAGAGGAACGGCAGGAAGGCAGGACAGCCTGTTGGGAGAGGAGAGACTAGCCCAGGGTATGGAGGAGGATAGCGGGGACGTGTGGGTACCGGGGATGCTCTGGGTACCGGGAAGGTGAGCTGGGAAGGTGAGCTGCGGGTGGGGCCTGTTCCCTCTGTAGGGAGCTGGGGGCCTCCCCCCCTCCCCTGCAGCAGTGCAGAGCAGGAGGACGTGGAGGAGAGCCCACCTGCCCGTCACCTGGGGCAGGACGGAGGCTCAGTCCCGCAAACCTCCTTGAGGACAGTGGGTAAGGAAGAGCAGCTGGGGTAAGTTTTCTTTTCGATCTGCTAAATGTAAGGCGATTCCGAGAACTGCAGGAGAACAATCCAAGGCGTTCCCTTTGCATCTTTGTGGTGGCCACTGTGAGTGGTGTCTGTCCGCTTCATATTCCTGGTACCTAGGACCACCTTGGGTACCTTTTGTCTGCTTTCCAGGGTTCACCACAGCATTTGCTTTTTACTCACTGCCCACTTGTTACATTTCATTGTTTCTTGTTTAAAACGTAAATCCTGTGACTTGACACTTGTAGAAAGTTTTGAAAAACCCCACACCCAGCCCATCCAGGCGCTTTTTCTCGTGTGGCCCTCACCCCTTCCCTGTGTCCCTGGAGATCTGTGGTCTCAGTGCAGGTGGTCCCCCAGCTGTTGGGAGTGGAAGGTGGCCCGGTATATAAGGAGACGCGTGTTAGCAGCGTGGGAGTGGAGTGGACTGTGGGGCCATGTGTGAAATGATTTACTTAGACAGGCCGCGGATGTACACGGGGAGAGTGAACTCACAGTGTATCAAAGAGCAGACGGTGGACAGCCTCCCTTCCATTCCCAGACCCCCCAGCTCCCCTCCTGTGGGCACATGGACTCCAGGGGGTGGATTAAGTGTGCGCTGCACGAGTCCGTCCCACTTAGCCTGACTGTCCATCTGGCCGCCTCCTTCCCTGTTTCCTCAGGCCCCGTCCATCACTGTGCCCTCAGGAGATGCCTGGACCAGCCAGTGCTGGGTGGGGGGTGGGCACTGGGCCACGAGGCCTGTTTGTAGCTCAGCGCCTCCATCTGGACAGTGGGGACGGTTGCAGTTCCTCCCTCCCTGTGGGGACCGGACTCACTGACCCGGGCGGGTGCTGAGGCGCCTGGCACTGTTGGTGCCAGACGGGGCCGAGCACAGAGTCCTTCCATAGAGAGCTGGTGAACTTGGAGGGGAAAATGGGCATGGTGGGAGAAAACCCTCTGGGAAGTAAATGCTGTGACGCAAACAGAAGAGACTCTGGGTGGAGAGCTGTGGAGCTCTGCTGGCATTCAGTGATTTCGTCGGCTTTTTGAGGGACTAGGACTTTGTTCAGTCAGGAGTCCTGTCACCCTGGGAGCTGGGGGACTACGAAACCCTGGCTGCCCAGAGCCGTGTGCTGAGAGGCTGAGCTCAGCTCTGGGCTCCCTGGAGAAGGGCCCTCGCGGGTTGCCCGCATCGCCAGGGAGCACCGAGGGTGCTGCCCAGTGGGCTGGCGGTTGCCACCCCTGCTGGACTCTCTTGAAGGATAAGTTGTAGCTTGTAAGACACACTCTACAAAGCTTTCTGAGGTGCCCAGTGTCATTCCAAAAAGGAGTCGCTTTGCTTTTCTTTCTGCACGTTTTATTGAAAGTAGGTATTTTTTAAGTCCACGCTGTGGAGTGATGGGTGTGGAAGAATCTTGCAAAGTCATCCTTCAGCTCGATTGTTCTCAAGCTGCTGCTGTCAGGTGGTTGCTTTTCTGGCCCCTGTTCCCGAGAACCGTCAGCCTCCCTGGCTCCCGCTTTCCAGGGTTGCACGCTTGTCACCTTAACTCTGAGGCTGACCCCTCAGTACTCCCGGCTGCTATTTATATTATTTGTGTCGTCTGTTCCAAGTGTGTCTGCGCTGTTAACAAAGGGAAAAGAAAAGTGACAAGTGTCTCAGAGAGAGGAGGTTCGTGCCAAATGTCATAGCCTGTTTCAAAAACTGAGGTGAAATTCACACAACATAAACCATTTTAAAGTGAACAGTTCACTAGCCCTTAGCCCTTAGCGGTTGTGCAGCCATCACCTCTCTCCACTTCCAAAACATTTCCATTACCCCAAAGGGACGGACACCCTGTACTCCCTAAGCAGTCACGCCCCGTCCAGCCCCGCAGCCACCAGCCTGGGTTCTGTCCCTAATCCGGGTATTTCACGTAAGTGGCATCACAAGTATATGACCTTTGGCCTGGCTTCTTTCACGGCATGTGATGATTTCCCATGTGCATCAGCACTTGGGCCCTCCCCACATTTGAATAATCCATCGTATGATGACATCGCAGTTTGGTCATCTGTTCCTTACTCATGGACACCTGGGTTGTTGCTACCTCTTGGCTCTTGTGCTGCCACGAACATTCGTGTACAGGTTGGTGTGTGGATATGTTTTCACTGCTCTTGGGCACAAACCTGGGAGTGGAATTGCTGAATTACACTGTGTTACGTTTTGCGGGCTGGACGGCCTGGTTTCCATATCGGCTGCACCGGTTCAGATTCTCACCAGCAGTGTCTCAGGTTTTCACTCCTTCGCATCCTCAGCAACTCTTATTGTCCTCACAGCCTTTTAGAAAGTGAAATTCCTGCTACAGTGAATGATTTCTGGCATATTTTACTAGTTACCAAAGTGAAGTACATACTAGATTCAAGCATTTATTTATTTTTTTTATTGGGGAATTGGGGGAAGGGGAACAGACAAGTTGCTGTCCTTTTGTTCTTCAGTCTAGTCGTGGAGGACGTTGCTTCACTGGCCCATGTTGGGATTGTGATCGTTGCGCTCTTCCCAGCTGAGGCGGATCGGTTGCTGGTCACTGAACGGCCGCTCACAGCGACTCACAGCAGCTCACGCCAGCTGCCGGCCAGCCCCACTGCAGCCTACGCCATCGCGGGCAACTCACGGTAGCCCAGCTCCAAGTCGAACTGTTATTCACCATCTTAGCTGTAGAGGGCGCAGCGTCACTGGCCCTCATGTGGGATCTGAACCAGGGCCCTGCTGCTCAGAGCTGGCGTCCCAAGCCAACTCCTAACCAACGCGCCACTTGGCCGGCCCTCAAGCATGTTTTGCCCAGAGCTACCTAATCACTAAGAGGTCCATCTACTTCTTTATGCCCGAGTTGAGAGCATGTTGGGAACCTGGATGACTAGATAAACACAGTAAAGCTAAACACACTAATAGGGTGGGAAAGAATAGGAGAGTCCAGTATGCAGGTTCAGGCCTGTATGTCTGACATCAAAGAAGTTCATGGTCTGAGAGAACACTGAGTGCCAGCCGTGCGCTGGGCGCCATGCCCGGTGCTGGGGAAGCAAGGAACGCAAACCCACGTGGCCCCTGAGTCATGAACACAGACGTGAATCGAAGGGTCACCCAAAAATCCATGGAAAGCGGGGTGAGAGCACCCATTCCAGGGGCGGGGAGGGAATGGGACACGAGCCTGGCTTGTCGGGGGTCCTTGGATGGTGCCAGACAGGCCTGGGGGCAGAGGCCGCCCTGGGCACGGTTGTCTTCATCCAGCGTGCCAGGGAGCAGGTGTGAGACAGGCCTGTGCCCTGTGTTCCTAAGAAACCCACTGGCCTCAGGGTGGAGAACAGGTGGGACGATCTTGGAGGTGCTCAGAGGCGGCTCACTGGAGAGCTGCTTGGGGCGGAGGGCGGAGCAAATGTGGCACTAAGGGCCAGGAGACTGTCCGGAAGATGTCTGATGGGGGGGGCCTGGGTGGGAGGCGATGCAACGCACTGATAGAAGCGAGCAAGTTTATGCTGGGTTTGCAAACTTTGAGAAAAAGTTTTAAAGGACTTTTTAATGAGGGAAAACCCAAATGTTCACAAAAGTAGGGGTGGGCGGAATACTCGGATCCCATCACGTGACCATCGTACCACCTAGCAGTTGAGTCCGGCCTTGTCATCTCTCTGTCCCTGCTCCCTGCGCTCTGTCACTTGAAGCATCAAGTTACTGCATTCATTTATTTTGAAAAAACATTTAGGCTTACAGAACAGGGACCAAAGTAGTGCAGAGTTTCCATACCAGCTCCCCCCAGTGTTACCATCTCACAAAATCAAAGGACAGTCACCAAGGGTGGGAAATTAAATTGATACGGTACTGTTGCCTGACCTACTGGTCTTATTATATCTGACAAATGTCCATTTCTGGGCGTCCCCTGTCCGCCCCGGGGCCTCCCTTGCACTTGTTGTTATGTATCCTTTGCTTCCGCCAACCTGTGACGATTCCTCAGTCCTTCTTTGGCTTTTGTGACCTTGACATGGGAGCTCTTTCAGGCACCCATCGTTTTTTGAGTATTTCCCCCGGCCCTCACTCCCGGCTCGCCTTGTGTGTTTCCTGCCACAGCCCGTTTCGTCGTGGGGCCCTGGTTCCTTTCACTGGAGGATGCTGTGACAAGCCTGGCACTGCTGAGCTTTTCTCCCTGTGTGTGACAGACTGAGCTCACAGATGAATTTCGAATGCCAGTGCAACGCCATAGGTTTGATTCTCGCTTTCCCCTTTCCTGGCTTAGAACTTCTTTATCAGACAGCGAGACGTCTGGCTCTCATTATCCACAATATATTTGCTTGTTTGTTCAGACCCAGCATACGCAGAAGGTCACCTTAGAACGGCTGACCCATATCCCCGGGACAAACGAACTCCTGCCTAGAGAGCTGGTCTGTGGGTTTAGCCGTCGGGGTGCAGTCAAAACATCGCCTTCGGCGGTTCCTTCGGGCACTTCCTCCTCTGGTCCCCTCAGCGTGCTCAGCACAGGCGCACACTCATGGGTGCGCGTCCCCATGCCTTCCTGCCCTCTCAGCCCGGCAGGGCGCCTTCTCCGCTCTGTCCTCCCTCCTCTGACGGTTACTGTGAGCCCGGATCACGCAGGGCCCTGCGTGCGCCCTGTGATGTTAGCGGGTTACGCCTCCTGTGGCCTTGCTTCTAATTCTTCTGGTCTGCTAGAAATTGAGTAAAATGTAGAGGGTAATACCTCGCTGGACTGAAAAGTGAGATTGTTCACATTGAAATCTGAAGCCAGTGCAAATGTTAGAGTTGCTACAATGAGTTGCTACCAAGTATATGCCAGAGCCCGCAACTTGGTAACAGTTGCTGCTAAACGCACCGTGACCACTGTCTGTGCAGTTAGAGTCCCAGGCGTGTTTCTGTGTGGAAACCCACAAAACAAGGCATGGGGCCCCAGCTGTGTTCTCCGGAGGCACTGAGGCCCCCCCCAGCATCCCGCAGGCCCCCCCAACACCCCACAGGCACCCCGCAGGCCCTCCCAGCATCCCACAGGCCTCCCAGCACCCCACAGGCACCCCAGCACCCCGCAGGCCCCCCCAGCACCCCGCAGGCCCCTCCCAGCAACCTGCAGGCCCCTCGCAGCCCCTTCCCAGAACCCTGCAGGGTGTTGACGGGGAGTCATCCTGTGGTGTGAACTGTTGCCATAAGCAATGCTGCCTTTTGAATCTGTGTTTTTGGGTTTTATTTAATCATTCTTCCTTTCATATTAAAAGGAATACATGCTCATTTCATAGAATTTAGATGACTCTGAAATAAAAAGAAAAAAAATCACCCACAATATTACTTTAGGAGAAATACTTAGTGTGTTATTTATGTGTATGTGTTTATTTCCAGACTTTTTTTCAGTCTATACATAGAGAGTTGGAATTAGCCTGCATTTATAATTTTATGTTGTTTCTTTTCACCCAATACCTGGAGTATTTCCGAGTGCTATTTCGTGTGTGTGTGTGTGTGTGTGTGTGTGTGTGTGTGTGTGTGTTGGGGAATGGGGGTGGGACCCATGCTTATAACAATGTTTAAAGTAAGAAGGTGACAGCAGGACACTGGGGTCAGATGGTGGCCGTGACCTGCCTCCTGATCAGTCACCATCTAACTGTGTGACGCTGGCATGTCAGCAGCCTCTCCTTTCCTGTCCCTCAGTCTTCTCATTTGGTAAAAAGGGCAAAAGAAAAAAAAAATCCTCAAAGAGTTATTGTGGGTTTGGTGGGCTGATGAGCTTGAGTGGCTGGTCCCCAGCAGCACTCGAGCTGCTGGTGTCATTATCTTTCTTACATGTACTCCTGGTGAACCCCCTTTTCCTTCAGGGCACTTTTTTATAGCCTCTAATCCAGTGTTGGGGGGCGATTGGGTGTCCTGTCTCTGATGAGGCTGCACCCCAGCACCTGGCCAGATACTAGCGGACAGCAGATCGTCAGCATCTATTTGGGTGGACAGCGTGTGTTTGTCAGGCGAGGGTAACAGACATACTGCTTAGGAGGAACACCTGGGCACTTAGATATAAACAGATAACATAAGACATCCCTGTTTCCTAAAACGGCTGATTGCAGAAGCCCTTTACTGACTTCATGTGCTGAGCACTGTTGGGGGGCACTGCACCCCAAGACTGAGAGTAGAGAGGAATGAATGCGCCCCACTTCCCTGAGGCTCGCCTATTCTTGGGGGTAGTCCAAGGTGACGGGCAGTTTCAGGGGCTCCCTAGCTGAAGACTGGGTTCACTCCCTGGCTTGGCTCATCACTTTAGCTCTTGGTGCCTGTTTCTTTGTCTATAAAATGGGGATAATATTGTAGAAGTACCTATTTTTGTTATTATAACAAATAACTATATTCATATGAAATTATGTATCAAAACTGTCAGAATAACTAACTATTGCATTTTATATATAATAGTTATAAATGTTGATTATACTTATGTATTGTAATTGATGAAAAGTCATGAGCCTGAATCACATAATTTACATGATTAATACTCACTATAATTATAATTAACAGTGATTATTATCATGGAGGTAAAAGGAGTTAATACTTGGGAAGTGCCTCCTGGTGCCTGGGGTTTGCCCCACGCCTGTCACTCACTAGAACAGTGATTGTCTCAGCGGAAGAAGTGCTCTGGCTCCTTTGGGGAGTGCGCCCTTCTGAGGAAAATGAGGCATAGGGGTGAGTCTGCGCCTCTGTGACTGGTGAGGGCCCCCCAGGTGCCCCCCTGGGCGAGCCCCACATGACAGCACATCCGTCAGTCCAGAGGGTTTTGCACTGTGTTCCAGTGGGGGTGAGCTTCGATTCCGAGGCGAAGATTATTAGAAGGTGATTTCGGTGAGGTGGAGCGTGTAGTTCTCATAAAACACCCCTCTCTGAACGGGGACACATTCCCTTGTTCTTCTGAGTGACCAGCCTCCTCTCTGGTCCCAGCTGTTTGCTTGGACGTTGTCAGAGCTGTTTTCTAAACAAAGCCCCAGAAGAAACGAAGCAGACACATTAGCGCTGTAACCCGATCCTGCGTTTTAATTCAGACCAGACCTCGGTGTGGATGGGATCGTGACGCACGGAAGGGGGACGTGTATGCGTGTCACAAAGCTGTGTGGAGGGCGGAAACAGACATTAACAAGAGGTCCGTCCAGCTAACAGAAAGAAAAAAAAAATAACTCTGAGCATGTTAAAACTTCCTTTAACCGGTGTTTCTCACCCCCAAATGCACTGCAGTCCACAGAAAAGACTTGCCCTGACCTGACATGGTGCCTTTTTATCCTGTCCCTAAGACACCGGCTATCCATCAGGCAGTGGAGGGGTCCCCATCTCCTTCTGGTGCTTTGAGCTGGAGCCTGCCTCTGTTAGGCAGTTGTTAGGGTGCCGTGAAAGTCATGCTGCGGTCAGGCAGACCCCGCTGGGGCCAGGGTGGCATGAATGGCCGCCCGTGGGGCCTGGGGGCTGAGAGCAGGTAGCGGCAGCTGGTGGCAGCTGTCCCCGATTGGGTGGCTGGCTGCTCCTGGGCCATCGGGCTCTGCAGGCCTGGAAAGGTGCCCTGTCTCCAGCCACCTTACTGCATTTTTGTTTATTCTATTTTAAAAGTGGTCTGTTTTAAATGCTTGCAGTTGGCAAATCAATACATTTGGTCTTATAAAGAAATTTACAGCATAATTACAGGACTTGTGGAACCGTCCTGTAGGGGAAGTGTGTGGACAGTAAGGAGTCCGTGAACGGCAGTGACCTGAGGGGACGGCACGGGTCTGTGTGTGATGGAGGTGGTCACAGAGTCGCACGCATGAAGTTTGGGGCTCGGGAAGGGGTTTCAGCTGCAAGGTGAAGACCATTGGGGGTGGACAGCAGAGCCTTTCAGTGGGAACAGTAACAGCAGCTCACACAGGTGGTGGCATGTTTACTCTGTACCAGGCACAGGTAGAAGGGAGGAAACTGAGGCACAGAGAGACTCGGGTCACACAGCAGGAAGTGCTGGATCCCAGACCCGGACCTGGGCAGCCCCGGCAGGTTCTGGGGCCCTGACTGGGGCGGGTGTGGGCTGGGTGTGAGAACAGGAAGTCCGGTGGATGAGCGCATCAGAGAGTGAGTAGCTGTCATTGCTTTGCCATAATTAGGCAAACGGGCAGGACTTTCAGAGGGAAGCTCTTGGTAGTAGCACAAACTTCGTTCAGGAATAAAAGGGAAACATTGAAAACTTGAAACTAAGTGGGTTTGGATTTTTCCAGTCTTTTAATTAAATAACAGTCACTTGAATTTTTTTTTTTTTTTAAAGATTTTTATTGGGTAATTGCGGGGATGGGAACAGTGCTGGGGAATTGGGGGAAGGGGAACAGACAAGTTGCTGTCGTTTTTGTTCTTCAATCTAGTTGTGGAGGACATTGCTTCACTGGCCCAAGTTGGCACCATCATTGTGCTCTTCCCGGGCGAGGCAGATCAGTCGCCGGCTTCTGACGGCCACTCACTGCAGCTGCTGGCCGCTCACGCTGGCTGCTGGCCGCTCACGCTGGCTGCTGGCCGCTCACGCTGGCTGCTGGCTACACATGGTAGCCCATGGCAACCCACTGCCACAGGGACTGCAGCCTACGCCGTCGCCGGCGACTCATGGCAGCTCAGCTCCAGGTTGAGCTGTTGTTCAGCATCTTAGCTGTAGAGGGCAGTGTCACTGGCCCTCATATGTGGGATCCGAACCGGGGCCCTCTGGCATCCCAAGCGAGTTCTTAACCATCGCGCCACTCGGCCGGCCCTCACTTGAATATTTTTTAAGGAAGCTCTTCTGAATTCATGAATGCTGACTTGAGTTTTACTTTTGCTTTCTACTTTTCTTTTTAAACTATGGATTTGAGTCATTTGGGGCGTGACTCCCTCCTGCCTACTTTGTGTGGTGACCCTGCCGCACCCTAAACATGCTGGGGGGTTCCCATTAACATGTGCCCTTTGCTAACATGGTGGGTGTTACCTTAAGCATTTTTTTTTTAAGGTTAAAAAATAGGAAAAGGAAAGCAGATGGTAGTATTTCCAAGTCTTCAGATGACTTCCTCTCTGCTCTCTGTAGGATCTTAACCGGCCGAGACCCCCACGACTGGTTAGGAGTGGCTGTTGGTTCTGTGACCACCCCCTGACCTCCCCCGGCGCACACACTTCGTATCCAGTCAGGAAAGCGTTTGCTCAGAGTGGGTGGCACACCTGTTTGATGAGATCTTTTCCCTGGTGGAATTTTATGTATTTTGAAGTGGATGGTGTTTGCTCTCTCTGAGTGGAGCACTTGATAAATAGTTGTTCAAACTGAAGTAACTGGATCATCTTGGAGGCAGTGTGATGATTTGCCAAATCTCCAAAATAAAAAAACCACAGGAAATGTGGAGTGGTCCCTTTATGACGGGACCCTGAGAGTTGAGCACTTACCAGACTCTGGGTGCCCGCCTGCCTGTCCGTACTGGGCTGTTTATAGCAGGGGAATCCCAGCTGGGTGAATCCAGAGCCATCTGTAAATTAACTTCGTCCACTGTGGGCCCTTCTCCTTCCTTTGGAGCAGGCGTGGACTGCTTCCATGTTTACTAATGATCGGCTCTGTTTATTCTGTTGAAATTGGGAGCACGTGTCCATTTCCCTTTTCTGGGTGGCATTTTCCTAGAGAGTGGCCTGTCGAGTGCAGTCGCACTTGTCACCTCCCACGTCTGTGAGACGCAGCACCGGCGGTGAGTAAGTCTCGGGTGTAGCCCGCTTCGCCGGCTGAGGGAAGCGAGACCGGGTCGGAGCCCTCAGTTCCCCGGAAGGGTCAGACGGACCGGGCCTCTGCCCACTCGCCCCTGCTGTCACTGTTCTTATCGTCAGACGAAACCCCGGTCAGAAATGCCTGCTGGGCTCCAGCTGTTGGCTTCCCGTGTGTCACCCAGGTCTGCTAGCGTGACCGCCATCCCTGGGGGCGTGAGGCCGAGCCTCCCCCGTGCCCGCGGAGAACACGTGGGATCACGGCCACACCCACAACGGGATGGGTCCAGACAGAACAATGTGTGTGTGGTGCTTAATCATAGAGCGTGTTAGAGAGCTGGCCGCTTTAATTACATTGTGTCGTGATTTACAAACGTGTTTTCATCAAACTGCCGGGAAGACGGTCTGATTGGAGTTTGAATTCCCGAGTCTGTGGCCTGGCTCTCCCGGCTGTGACGAGTGTGGGGCTGGGGCGTCCCTTGTCTCCAGGTCTCTGAGGACCTGTCCCCTGGGGCAGGTGTGGGGGGAAGCCGTGGATTGACAGTGGGTGGGGAAGGGCCCCCATGCCTGTGTGGAGGAAGGGAGGGCCTGCTGCCCTCGGGGCGGGCGAGCTCTGGCTGGGTCCGAGCTTCCCTTTGGGTTGCTGGTGGAGAGCTGACTCTCCCTCGGGCCCTGCAGACTTGTTTCTGAAAATAGGCATCTTTAGTGAATGGTGTCTATAGTTTGTTGAATCGTTTGTGCTTTTTATGGAGGTGTTTATAAAAGTTGTGATGCTTATGGAGGTTTCTAATAATTTAGGAACTCATTGACTTGCGTGTGCATCTGAGAGAGCTTAGAGGTCTGGGAGTGCCTTCCGTTCCTGGCCAGCATCCAGAATGAGTTTAAATCATTTTGCGGGCCACAGAGAAGGACCCCCTTCCCTGCCACCTGTCCTGCTTGTCCCTTATTGCCACTGTGTTTAAAAATAAAGTGACCCTCCTCCCCCCCAAGAAACAGCCGGAGGCCCGCCGGGAGCTTTGCTGGTGGGTGTGCTCACGTGGCGCCTCGTCACCGGCCGCGCCGTAGGACACACTTCATGTGCTTCTCTGGTGGCTTCTGACCTGCTCCAGAAAAATGCGAGTGACAGGTATGACCCACATAGAGGAAGGTGTTCTCACTGGTTCTTAACCAGCAGGCAGTCACTTCCGATGTTTGAGGATTGCTGGTAAAGAGTTGTGCTAACTTATCTGCTGTGTTGTCACACAGCTCAGGCCCAGGCCCGAGGACAGAAGCCTGGCCGTCTATTCCGCGTCTAGTGCAGTGCCCTCTCCCACCTGGGGAGAGGGGAACAGTAAGAGGCCATCGGGGCAGGGCCACCTCATGCCCTGCTGTGGTCACACCGCCTGCTTGGACACTGGCCAAGGTTGTCGGCTATTTATAGAGTACGTCTGACCCCCGGAGCGTGGCGTCAGGACTGGTGTGACCTCCCTCTGGTCTCCTCCCAGGTCCCCACCAGCTGCCTCCCACTCACTGCACTTGTGGTTGCCTTGTGCATAGATCCTTGGTCCTATCCTGTTTCCTGCTGATGGAAACTCCTTCCCCGGGACCTGCTCAGAACACCCAGTAGCTGCGTAAGAAAGGCTGCCTCTCCTCTACAGCCGGAAGCTGTTGGCTGTTACTGGGTTTTTATTTCCTTTCGCCTCATGTTCTAGAGCCTTGCAGGCCCATCCCCACTCCCCGCCCACAACCCCCACCCCCACCCCCACGACATGGCCAGACCCTCAGGGAAGGGGCTGTGAGGCTCTGAATTCTACAGCCTGACCCAGGCACTGAGCTGGCACAGTTAGTGGGGGCTGGTGGGTGCTAGGTGCCCAGGAGGTGGTGTCAGCTGGACCCACCCACAGGTTCCACGCCACTGGGTATGGGGAGAAGTCACGGTGCCATGAGAGGTGCCGAGCGGGAGGGTGCACTGGCTGCTGTCGATGGACAGATGGACAGACAGACAGACGTTGGCCACCCGGCTCTGGACGAGGGCTTGACGATCGATACCTTTTCTCAGGTGTGCTAATCGGCATGGGAGGACTCTCCCGGAGACCGCCCTGGTGGCCTGCAGGGCTCGTTCGGGCTGTCAGGACACTCTGCTCTGTGACCCAGCAGACGGTGTGTGTCCCTGTGTGGAGCAACTGGAAAGTAGCCCGAGTGGCAGAGAAGTCCCTCTATTGCTGCCCTTCTCTGGCTCCTTCAGCGTGCCGGACTGCTGGCCTCAGGGATGGTACACCTGTGGCCCCCAAAACCACAAGCTGCCCTGGCCGGAGCGCAGGGCTGGGCCGCCTCCCTGGAGCCAGTGTCGCCTAGGCTGCCGAGAGCAGCTCTGCGCTGGTGATGTCCGCAGACCACATGCTGTGTGCGCTGGTGTGACCTTCCCTCGGCCCGCCATGGGCATCTGCCCTGCCTATGGGCAGCTGCATGGCCTGCGTGGTCCCCGGAACGGGGTCAGAGGCATGAGGGTCTCCACCAACCATCATGGAGCAGGGGGCCAGGCTGATGAGGCCAGTGCTCTCTGCAGCACTGGTGCCCACACTGTCTGGGCTGGGGCATCCCTGGGCGGCCCGGACAGGGGGATAAAAGGTGGTGTCCTAGAGCGAAAGGCAGTGTAAGGACCACGCTCTCGTGGGCTCTCTCTGTCTTGTGTAACACTGGTGTTCAAAACAACAGCTCTGTTTTCTCAGGAGGCATTTTGCAAAGCCCCAGATCACCACCGTGTTTTCATGTGATGTGGTTACGAGCGGAAGAATCTCTTAGTGCTGATAATTCGTCCCGTGGATGTGTCGGTCCTCCCCGCCAAGACCCAGAGCAAGACGCAGCCCTGTCCTGTCCAAGCAGCACAGAGGAGCTCGGTGCTGAGGAAGCACTTTGCTTAACTAGGATACAAAGGAGTGGATGCCTGTAAACTACGTGCAACGTAACCACCTTAAAGTATGCTATTCAGTGGCATTAAGTACGTGTACACACAGCGTTTGCAACCAGCACCTCTTCCCGATTCCAGAACTTTCCCCGCACCCCACACAGAACCTGGCACCCGGTAGCTGTCACTCCCCAGTCCCTGCTCCCACAGACATGGCTGCTCACCGACCCTGCCGAGCCGTCGGTCAGGACCTTTGCATCCTGCTCTTCCGGGCTCTCGGAGCTCCCAGGCCCCCCCACATGGTGCTGCGTGTCTGCCCTTCCTGTCGTCTTACTGCTGGGGAATATTCCATGGCAGTGATAGGCCACATGTTGTGTATCCATTCTTTTGTCCATGGACGTTTAGGGTCGTTCCCAGACATTACATTTTGAATTATATGATCTTTCATTGGCTGTGCACTCCCGCCTTGCCCGGATTGTAAGTGGACGTGACTTTTTTTTAAATCGGGATATGTAATAGCTCAGTGTCACTTTTGCTTCATGTGCTGAGAGCATCACTTTGGAGAATGTGACAGTTGTCCCTTGTGGGCATTGCGGGAAGTGGAGCAGCAGGTGGGAGCTGCAGGTGCCTGCGTGTCTGTCCATCTGTCCATCTGTCCATGTTGGAAACCGCTGCCGAAGAATGTCCCTGAGCCCCCTCCCGAGGGCCTGGAATCTCTGTGTTTCCTTCAGGCAAATTAAAATGTAGCTGATGTCCTGGAAGGGCACTGTCCTTGGATGTTGCTTCTCAGCGTGTGTAATTTTGGGGATGTTATCATAGTTTCAGTAAACCCTCTCTGAGTTGTCAATTTTTTAGTGTGAGCATAACTGATCTATAACATGAAAGAACAGCATAGTCTGCATAATTTGTGTATAGTAGTGGTCATATTTAGTATATTTCCTGGCTTGATGACGTGGAATATTAAGCAGAATGGGGAAACCAGGTTTTTTTGACCCTTTGCTTCGTTTTGCAGGAGGTAATTGACATGTCCCTTTACAGGGACTTGACCAAGCCTGGGGGCTCCCCTGCTCAGCAGCTGTTAAATCTCCCGTCTCACTTTGCTCCGCAGCCGACTTCCAGGCCCCTGAGCAGGCTTGCGGCTTTCTCCTCCTTTCTTGCAAAGTTCCTTTCATTTCGCTTCCTCGGCCATGGTTACCGCCGTTCGTGTTCCTGTTCGAGTCCACATTCGGAGGAAAAGGAAACCTGGGCCAGCGTGCGAGGCTGCTGGCCAGCAACACAGGGTCCCAGTGGGCAGAGCCAGCGGCTTTGCTACCCAGACCACCACTGGGAGCTCCAGAACCCACGCGGGGAAACGCACGCGTGCTGGCCACGCCATCCCCTGCAGGCAGAGCCTGGAGTCCTGCCTGTGCATCCGTCTTCAGCCCCCTCACACCTCTCTTGTCTGGGTCACACCAGACACTTTGATCGTCCCTCATTTGCTGTCGTCTTTTTTGAACTTTTCACTTTCTGACATGTACAATGGGCAAGTCGAATGGTCCCTGGTGTACCCCTCACTCAGCCTCCAGAAGTCTGACACTTGACCAGGCTCATGTCCTGGCTGGAGCACGTTGAAGGACAGCCCACGTATCTCGTCATTTATCCGCACGTACGTACCTATGTGCGTGTCTCCAAAAGCGGAACCCCAGCACCAGCAGCACCATGACTCTCGAGAAGTGGCCGTTCCTTTAGTGTCATCAAACGTTACTGTCCCCGGTTCCCGCTGTCTCAGCAATGCTTTCGCCGTGGTGTGTTTCAGTCACTATTTGCACACATAATTAGCCGTCCGTTCCAACGAACCTGAACATGTTTGCTATGTCATTTCCAGGGTCTTGACAGTTAACACCCAGCCAGGTGAAAGTTGGTGCCAAGCACGGTCTGTAGCTCCTGCTGTAATAACCTCCCCACCGCGCAGAGCATGCGCTGGGACATGGCTTTTCCGTGGCATCATTCAGCTGGTGTTCCCCAGAGCTCTGTGGCTTCCATAGTGCCTGCTCTGTGGTCTGGGCCCTTACAGGCCGACCGGGCAGCTTTGCCTCTTGGCTGGGTCCTCTCAGGGGCCTGGGCAGCTGGGCCTGGTCAGCGCTGTTCCACAGGTCCCATACCCCGGAAGGCAGGGGTCCTGGAGGTGACAGCAGAAACACCCACGCTCTTTCGGAAGCTCCACAGGGTTGTGGAAAGTTCCCTCCTGTTCCGCTGGCCAGGGCAGGCTGCACACCTGAGTCTGCAAGGGGCCACAGAGCTGCTGGGCAAAGGGCAGGAGGCCGCTGGCTGGCCATGCCCCCATGTGACACAGCTCTGTGACCATGAGCTTGTTTAGGAGGGAACCGCTCGTGGATGGAGCCTGTTAAAGCTGCCCTGAGTGGCGTAGTGATGCGTGCTGCAAGGGTGACCCTCAAAAACCATATGCTCAGTGATTGAGGCCGTGTCATATGAGTCCATTTATGTGCAGTGCCCAGAGTAGCCAAATTCATGGAGGCAGAGAGCAGGGGACTGGCTGCCTGGCGCTGGCAGAGGGCGTGGGGAGTGACAGCATGTGGGTGCGGGGCTTCCTTTGGGGTGATGGAAATGGTCTGGAATTAGAGAGTGGTGGCGGCACAGCAGTGTGAATGAACTAAACACCACTGAATTGCACACTTTAAAATGGTTAAGATGATACATTTTGTTATGTGAATTTTAATATTAAAGAAAACTGGCCCTGGATGATTTCATGCATATACCTGGCGTTGAGCTTGAAGGCACCAGTGGACTTGACTTGGAGGCTGGTTCGTGACCAGCCAAAGCTGACATTTGAGCTCCCACCTTATGCTGCATGGGGCCCACCAGGACGCAGGAGCCCCAGGCTGCAGAGGGCTGTAGGGAACTGGGCCCAGAGCAGGCCTTTCAGGGAGCAGTGACTAGACGGCTAAGCTAGTGGCTGCAGCCTGGCATGGATGGGAAAGTGCCAGTCATGTCACTTCAAGATAGCAGTCAGCACCCTACATCTGGCACAGCTGTGACCCGAGATACGAGGTGCAAGTATCGTTATGATCGCAGAACACATTTCTACTTCTTTTACATTGTGAGCGTCTTTCTCTTCTGGAAGAATTGATTAAAGAGGGCCAACAGCTCTTGGGGGTTTTATCTGCTTGATGCTCAACAAATATCCTCCTAATGAATTATTCTGACTCGGCAAAAATTGTCCCTCTATGGCAGCGGTTCTCAACCTGTGGGTCGCGACCCCTTTGGGGGTCGAACGACCCTTTCACGGGGGTTGCCTAAGACCAGCAGAAAACACGTAGTTTTGATGGTCTTAGGAACCGAGACATCACTCCTCTATCCGTCTCCAGGCGGGTCCGCCCACATGCAGATACGCCCACACACAAGTACCCGGCTTCAAGACAAAATTTCATTTGTTTGTAATTAGAAATAAATATTTCACAATATATAATTACATATTGTTTTTGTGATTAATCACTGTGCTTTAATTATGTTCAATTTGTAACAATGAAAATACATCCTGCATAGCAGATATTTACATTACAATTCATAACAGTAGCAAAATTACAGTTATAGAGTAGCAACAAAAATAATTTTATGGTTGGGGGTCATCGCAACATGAGGAACTGTATTAAGGGGTCGCGGCATTAGGAAGGTTGAGAACCGCTGAACTATGGGATGCCAGCATTCAGACGTGACATTTCAAATGTCTAGTCGTACAAATTGGGGGATTTTCTGGTTTCTGTCATTTGGTGGATTTGGAGGGATGACAGTGGGCTTGGTGCTGACTGAGTTAGAGCCACAGGCAGGGGCGGCCGCAGTCCCCTTGCTGAAGTATGCAAGGAATTTTCCTTCCTAAAACAGCCTTCAGATGCTTTTCTTGGGAGAAGGACATCCTGGCTTTTGTTTGTGTTTGTTTTTGATAACAGTGCTGTGATATTTGCTATTCAGTGTGCCCTGTTTTATTAACATTAAAATAACATTTCGCAGAATATAGGGGTTGTGTCTAAAACAAACATGGGAGTATCCTTATAACAAAACCTGAACTGAGCCGCCTGCTGTCTAAAGGTGCTAATGAGGAGAGGGCCCTGCAGATGCAACTTATAGATGCCCAGGCTGGGGATATTTTGATGCGTAGTGAAAACCATGTTATCACTAAAAAGCTGTAAGCAGAAGCTAAAGTTTTCCCTCCATGATACTTATTTTTAAGCTCTCTCTTACTCTGTTTAAGAGAAAACAAGGACTCGTTCATGTTCGTGTGGGAAGCAGTGGCCACAGAGGGATGTGCTGGTTGGGGGGCACGTGATGCTCTTGAGACGCATCGCTCCGGTTGATGCTCTTGCAGGGACGCAAACCCAGCAGCCGCGTGTGCCCCTTTGTGGAAGTCCCCAGGGGTGTGCAGGCTCAGGTGCGATGCCTGGACAAGGGGCTCTGTGGGGTTGTGCAGGCCTGACTGCCAGGGAACCACGCACACGCGGTGTGGCTGGGCGGCCGTGGAATAACAGGCAGGAGACCCTGGCCATCAGTGTCAGGCTCTGCTGCACTGGAGAGCAAAAAAGGAAATCAGAGTCTGCTGAGATGGCTTGTCACAGCCGCTCACAGCCACCAGCCTGCTCTTTGTCTGGCCTTGTCCTAAGCGCTGACATGGACCCAACAGGGAACAGACCCCAGCAGTGCGACCCATCGGAACATGCACTGTGTTATGGGCGCACGCAGAGGCTGCTGGAGGGCAGTTCCTAACAAGGCCACAGCGGTGGTCCCTCCCAGACGGTGACATTGGAAGGAAGACCCGAGAGAGATGAGGAAGTGAGCGAGCCACAGGGATGTCTGAGGGGCGTTTCCAGCAGAGGGAGTGGCACATGCCAAGGCCCTGAGGTGGGAGCCCGCTGGGCAGAGGAGGAAGAGGCGTGGGCAGGCGGCAGCAGGGCTGTGGCCGAGATTCCCACTGAGGTAGCGTGCCGCTGGGGGCCCTGAGCTGAGGGCAGTGTGCCTTTGTGTCTCTGGCCGCTGTGTAGACACAGAGAGGACCGGTGAGGAGGAGGATGGCCTGGACTGTGTGCGGCCAGCGGAGACAGCAGAGTTGATGAGTCTGGCTCTGTGGCCCCCTGTGTAAAGGTGGAGGCAGGAGGCTTCGGTCAGGGCGGCTTGTGAGGGTGTTGGAGGACATGGGGGACAGTCGGGGAAGAAGCAACATTTTGGCCCAAGCAGTGACCTTGTGGTTGAGTTGACACCTGGGGTGTGTGAATAATGGGGGGTCTTGGTGGCTCTATCCGGTGGGTTCAGAGGAGCCAGGGCCATCCGCCTGGCTTGAGGGGTCAGAGAAGGGGAGGACAGACCTGGAGCCAGACAGTGGAGACGACACCTGCAGGAGAGGCTGCACAGGGGTGAGGCGTGAGGGACCGGGAAGTGGGCCGGGACATCCCAGTCAAGGTACCGGGAGGGCAGCAGCGGGGGCGTGTGGACTAGAGAGGGACCCAGTGGTGGCCAGGGCGTAGAGAGCACTGGGAACCACACGGCCGGGTGACGCCCCCCGGGCGAGCTGTGGGGGGATGGACGGGGCAGAGCTGGTGTGCAGGACCCAGCCCTGGAGGGCCCAGGGCTAAGAGGACAGGAAAGCTGGAGGAGCCCGCCCAGTGGTGGAGGGACGGTCCCCTGTCGGGGCTGAGGTGCGGCCCTGTGATGTGGCAGCGTGGGGACTTGGCAGGAGCAGTTTTGTTTGTGTGGTGGAGGCACAAGCCTGACTGGACGGTGACTGAGAGATGAAGGAACACTGGCAGGAGGTGAGCAGCCGATGGACAGTTGGAGGGATGCGGGATCCACAGTTTGCTTTGTTCCTGGAGTCGGCTGGTGGTTCACTGTTTGAGAACATCAGCTCGGTCCCCCTTCTTCAGAGTGTTTCCCTGTACAAGTTCCTAGGCTGCGAGCTTGCCCCTTGCGCTCCAATGGTATTTTCTGGGCATGCCAGTCAGCCATCTGTCTCATCGTGGTGGTTTTACAGCCAGCCTGCTTTCTTCGCATGTCTTAAACGATCTTTTTCTTTGTCTTGTTGTTTAAGATGGGAGTGGTCGCAGCATGTTTGTGCACTACTGGGAATAATCTGGTGGTGAGGGGAGAACTGTGATGGAGGAAGGTGGGGGGGCTGGTCCTGGCAGGGCACCCTTAGTTTCTGCGAGAAGCACAGGGTCGTTCCCCCCACACACACAAATACACACACACACACCGGGGTCTCTCTTCTGATGGCTTTTATTCCCTCGTGAAGCCGAAAATGAGCCCAAAGCAGAGGGAAGGATGCCGGAAGTGTGGGCAGAAGGTGCAGCCTGGACCGGGGTCGGCTTCCGATGGCACTGAGGGATCAAGGGAGGGTGTCTTTGTCACACGCGAGGCTCAGGTTCAGGTCAGCGATGCACCTGTCTGTGGCCCCAGGGGGACCTGCGCTCTCGGTGCTGACCAGCTTTTAGTGGTGTTTTCCCTCTCCTTTCCCCTGAGCCCTGCGGTTCGTGCATCAGGACACCTGTTTCTTGCGGGGGCTGAGCTGTTTGCAACCCTCCCAGTGCTGGGTTGTCTGTGCCACTGACAACCGGAGACTAAACTCGTACTGTCGACTGTCACCCCCCCCCCCCCCCCCCCCGTTTCCTTGAATGGAAACATGACTAACAAGGGAATCCCCAGGAACCGTCCTCAGCTCTACGCATGTTTCCTGTAAGACGCACACGGATGGCCCTGTTTGTCACAGCAGGACTGAGTGGTGGCTGGTATCTAACTAATCTGTGCTGGATTGGGGTCCTTGTGGAGAGCATCTCTCTGAGCAAGCAGGTCTTGTTGCTGTGGCATTGTAAAAAAAAAAGAAGAAAAAAAAAGGATGTGTGTGCCTGTTGTCTGTTGCTGTGGGGAAACCCCCTCCAAACTGAGTGACAGCAACTGTCATTACACTCGTGGGTTCTGTGGGGCGGGAGTTTGGACAGGGTGCAGAGGGAACGTGTGTCTGCTCCGTGAGGCCTCAGCCCTGGGGGAATGGCATGGCTCAGGGCGGAACCGGCTGCAGACGTCACTCACACTTCTGGCATCTGGGCTTGGTCACTCGAAGGAAAGCCTCTGCTGGGACTGTCGGCCAGGGCGCCCACATGCGGCCTCCCCCTGTGGCCCAAGCTGGGCTCCCCAGGAAGCAAGTTAGGAGGAAGCATCTGGAAAGCAGAGAGCAGGGTGGCCGCTCAGCCGCCTCTAACCCAGCCTCTCAGGGCCCCGGCCTCATTGTGGTCAGAGCAGTCACAGCCTGCCCAGACTCGGGCGTAGGGGACATGGACCCCACCTCTCAATGTCGAAGGATTTGGGCCATTTTGAAACCGCCACTGTCTTGTCCTTCAAAAACCTTAATTAGGACCAACTTCAAGTTTAAGAAGCAGAGTCTCGTAATCGGCTATGTTGGTCAAGATGGCCATCAAATGCCAAGTTTCTTTAGTGCCAGCCTATGGGAAAGCCTGGTCCCATGTCAGCTACGTGTCACCACACACCAGGGCAGCTGCGAGCTTTCCTGACTCAGCTGGCATTGGCTGGTGGAGGCAGCCCGGGTTCCAGGGACAAGTCCAGGTTTGGGAATCAGAGATGAGTCCATGCCTCGCCTCCTTGTGTGACCTTGGGCGGGTCCTGTCACCGGGTCAGTCTCTTCTGCAAAACGGTGCTCATCCCTGGCTTGCAGAGGTGTCAATGTTACAGACGCTGTGAGGTGGCCGGTCCGGATGGACACAGCTGGAAGGCGCCCCTTGGCATCGCCCCATCTAGCCCCAGTGGCGTCGGTGGCACACACCGCACCTTCCTGTAGAACCCTAGCGCCAACGATCACCAGCCAGCTTCCCCTTTTCTCAGAAGGACTGAGCGTTTCTTGGGTCTTTAAGCCCCCATGACGCTGACTTATCCGTGTGCTGAGTAGAGGTCACACGTGGGCACGAGGCCAGACGGCAGAGCTTATCTCCGAGTGCAGGACTAGTTGACTGAAATATCTTTCCAGCAGATTTTATGCTTGTCCGTCTCTTGTACCCAACAGTTTCTGTTGTTGATAAATGGCATCTTGTACAAGTAACTCTCCTCATTAGCACTGGCTCACATATAGGGAGGCGGTGGCTGCTTGCGATCTGCTTTCCACGGGCTGGTTGAACTCTCTCTGGCTCTGACGGTGTGTCTGTGGAGTCCATCTCAATTCTGTGTAGGCGATCATCAGGTCACCTGCGCGGGGCAGTTTTGTGCCACGGGTTGTGTGGTAACATGAGCAGGAGACACCGGTGGGTTTTGCTGCCCAGCTAGTTAGAAGAGGCATTTGTTCTTTTCCGAAAGACTTCACTCAGTAGCCCTGTGGGACGGAGCTGGAAGTGTGCTGTTTCCTTCTCGATGTGATTTTTCTTCCTGGTTCCTTCTCTCTTAAAATCCATCAGGCCCCACAAGCTAACACTGGTAGGTCAGGTGTTGGAAGACCTGCGTGGGCTTGCGATAGCTGAGTGCTTGTCCATGCTGAGGCCATTGCTGCAGCAAAGGCTGGACGTCAGCAGCAAGTTCCCGTGGACGGGGACCTGGTCCAGGAAGCCAACTGTGGTCAAGCCTTCGTTGCCGGAAAAGCAGTGAGAGAAGGTGGGGCAGCCAGACTCGCTGCACTGCCGCTCACAATGACAGTCATCCCGCAGAGCACCTGCCTCATACTTGTACATGGGCCAGTGCAACACACATGGGAAGCGGGCACAGCGGTCTTTGCTCTTAGTGGGTGAGAAGTGCTTTCAATATTACGTTTTCTTTTCCATTATAAAAATGAAATTCTGGGCCGGCCAAGTGGCATGATGGTTAAGAACTGGCTTGGGACACCAGAGGGCCCCGGTTCGGATCCCACATATGAGGGCCAGTGACACTGCCCTCTACAGCTAAGATGCTGAACAACAGCTCAACCTGGAGCTGGGCTGCCGTGAGTCGCCAGCGATGGCGTAGGCTGCAGCCCCCGTGGCAGTGGGTTGCCATGGGCTACTGTATGTAGCCAGCAGCCAGCGTGAGCAGCCAGCAGCTGCCGTGAGCGGCTGTCCAGAAGCTGGCGACTGATCTGCCTCACCCTGGAAGAGCGCAATGATGGTGCCAACTTGGGCCAGCGAAGCAACGTCCTCCACAACTAGACTGAAGAACAAAAGGACAGCAACTTGTCTGTTCCCCTTCCCTCAATTCCCCAGTGCTGTTCCCATGCCCCCAATTCCCCAATAAAAATCTTTAAAAAACAAAAAAACAAAAACAGAAGCATAAAGAAGAGCAGAAATACCTTCCACAGGTTTTCCCACCCATCCACGAAGCGCGCGTGTAAGTACGGGACACATGGATGTGCATCAGACGCCATTCTGAAACTTGCTCCCACTTAAGGGGACGTCTTTCAGTGTAGCACATAGAGGCCGGTGTCACCAAGTTTTGTAAGGGTTTATTTATCCAGCTCGCTGCTGACGGACGTTTAAATCATCGTCAGTCTTGTGCCATAATAAGCCAGGATGGGCGCTCCTGTGTGTGGGTGTCTGGGTATTTTAGGCTAAGCGCCTAGATGTTGAGTTACTAGATCAAAGAGCACGTGATTTTTCACGATTTCTGAAACGTGCCTTCAAAACCACCTAGTTTGGGGAGAAGGGTTCATTTTTCTCCATGCTCTTATGAATGCCAGACAGGCAAAAATTGATTTACAATTTTAGTTTGTATTTCTTTGACTAAAGGCTGCTATGTTTTGTTTGTTGGCTACTGGTGTTTTCTGTACACTCTATCCAGCCACTGTGTTGCCCGTTTTCCCATTGGAGTTTTTCATTCTTACGCATGCGTATAAGCTCTGTGCGTGCAGGTTTCTACCTTCCACGTTGTGAATTTATTATATCACAAAATTTTCTGAGTTTATCGAACCAGTTAGAGAAGTTTTAAAAACCTGATGTGGTGATCTCTGCTTTTTAATTCTAAGGAAGAGAGTGTGGTCCCACCCCTAAAATTATAAAAGGTTATTCAATTTAAAAATACTCTCTGGATGTTTTTGTTTCATTTAAAAATATTATATATCTACAGTTGGGTACCCATTTGGAATTTGTTTTGTAATAAAGATGTGAGGGAGCTCACCCTAGTGTTTTTCCCCCTCAAATATTCAGAAACTTTGTTCTTGACGCCCATCCCTTTGATGGAAACGCCGCCATAGCCCACCCTGAACTGTCCTAGGGGTCTCTCGTGGCTTTTCTGCCTGCCCTCTTCTAAGCACCCTGGCAGTAGAGGTGGGCACACAGTCAGACCTCAGTGGCAGCCGTGGTCAGGCTCTGAAACAAATGCCAGCTGGATAAACCTGGTGAGGCGGCAGCGTTTTGCACTGTTGGTTCACGCAGATTAAACCTGTCTGCTGTCCCAAAGGACCCGAGGCCGCTTTGCCTGTGAGTTACCTTCTGCACACCTCGGTTTCCCATGTGCATCCTATGTGTCTTATCTGGGTGACAACTAAATGAGACGGTGCCCAGGAAGGCTGCTTGCACCGTGCCTGGGGACTGGTGGTAGCCACTACTTCCTAAATTATTGTGGGAACTTAAAATAATAACACATGTGACAAAGGGAAATCACACGTTTTCTATAGGTGCTGAGAGATGTCCCAGGTAACTAGGATGAATTAGTTACCATAAGAGAACACTCAATTGAGTTTTCCCAACTTTCCTCACTGTTTCGGAGGGTGGGGAGCAGGAGGGTGGTAGGCTAGATTCCTGTGTGTTTGGGGCGATGAAAAGAATGATTTGGGTTCTTTGGAGAAAAAGACTTTCCTGAGTAAGAGATGCCACGCACGCTTCCGTCGGGCAGGTGGGATGCATCCATGGGCTGTGTTGGCAGAGGGCTCCCTTGGAAGCTGCTCTGGCTTCAGGCTGTTGGAGGTCGAATGTTTGCATTGCGGTCGGCTGGCCCGGTGCCTGGGGCTGAGTCACCCTCTGTGCAGCCCTGGGTCCTGTCTGTGAGCTGAAGACAGCTCCTGTCTAGGAGGCTGGATGTGAGAGGAGCCCAGAGGAGTCCTTCCTGTGCCTGCTCCGTGGTAGATGTTGGACAAACGCCGGCTTCCTTACCTGAAACGGTGCAGACAGCCCACAAAAGACAGCCATGGTCTTCACTTGGATGTTTCCTGTTTTTGCCCTAAAACGCTTGGCGTTGAGTTATAAATCAATAAGGTGTTTCTTCTAAGAGTTAGTGTGACACTGAGATATTCTTTTGTTCGCCCATCCACTCACTCATTCAGCAGTTGCCAAAACCGCATGTACTCCCTGCCCTGGCAATGCTTACATTCTAGTGGGAGAGGCAGTTGCTGATCAACAAGCACAAAAGAAGCGCAAAGCCAGAACCGGTGCCTCTGCAGAGAGGCATCGGAGAAGTGTGTGCATGTAAGACCATTCTCAGGTTTTCACACAGCTTTTGTCACGTGCTGACAAAGGTCTACCTCAGTAGGACCAGCTGCAGTGACGGTGGTCACAGCAGCCGTCCTGGGGGACATTTCTGTGGTTTGGTGACATTTACATCTTGCAAGTATTTCTTTCATCCCTCCTGGTGTTTATTGTACTATTTCTAATATTGTCAAGTAAAGACAGATGGTGGATCAGAGGGGACAGACATTTTTGTAACTGACGAGGGAAATTTTACTAAAACAACGTTTATAGGGGGAAAAAATTTTTTTCTTATTACAGATCGCAGGGTTGGCTTTTGGAACCATTTCTCAGAAAGATGGTGTTTTCATTGATGGTTGGAATTTCAGGTGGAACCACAGAAGCCCATTAACTCATTGTAGAAAATGGAGAGTAATATTGTGAGTCAGCCATGAGGGTCATCGGATGTTTGTTTTGTAGTTAATCCTAAACCGTGCATGTGTCACCTATGCTGCAGGGCTCACTGCATAAGGCTAACTTATTTTTAGAATGTTACTCCTTCAACCCCAGAAGTGGGGCGAGGCCTTCCAGCAGCGGTCCTCAGGCCCAACGTGCGTGCCCCCACCCTAGGGGACCACGCTGTCATCCGGACTGACGGCTCCCCTGCTCAGGTCCCTCCCAGGACCCTCTCTCTGGGTTTGCTTGCCAAGAACTAGGCTGAGACACATGGGAATTTCCCAGAGAATTTTTACCCAGAGAGGAAGAAATGAGAGACTTACAGGAACTGGGTGGCCCACGTGAAGATGACACATTTCCAGAGAACAGCTCTGTGACCCCACAGTTGGCTGCCCCCTCGCGGGGCCTGTTCCCTCACCCCCTGCCTGAGGGCCTGCCCAGGGTTGGGTCTGGCTGTCCTGTCTCATTTTCTCCTCTTCCCACAGGGGGAGGGGCTGACCAAAGCAGCCCAAGGGCCTGAGGAGTTGAAGGGACTATCTCTCCTGAGGGTGGGGACATGGCCTCCTATTTATCACATTGAAACCCCTAAATCTCCTGGTTCCAAAGCACGTCGATCATGGCATGTCCTAAATAATAACGGGTGTGCCTGCTGTCTCCGCTCGGGCCACCTCTGAGGGACACGGGTCCCTCTCTGCGCCCTTGCAAACCTGGGGGCTCACAAGCCGACCTTGAGCTGCATTTGCAGAGGTTGGAACTGAGAGCTGCGACAGCGCAGACTGGGTTCTATCTAGGTGCCCCTTGGCCATGAGCCGGGGCTGGACAGGCTGTGCTTTTGGACTACAGGCTGTTTCCCTGGGGGCTCGGCGAGGTTCGGCTTGGTTTTCTTTGTTCGCAGTTGGCTGGTGCGCCGCCCGGTTCTGACGCTGAGGTTCTGCACACAGTGTGTGGTGGTTGCATTTTATCTCCAGCTGACAGAGCAGAGGTTCCTGTCTGCAGTCTTCGCGCCTTCTCCTGAGAAGGCCTCTGTTCATTTCACCAAAAAGGTGGCCACAGTGTGTTTGTGGTTTGGTCAACTCAGCGGCCATATGCAAGGGCTGTCTGTGGAGGCAACAGGTGGTCCCGCGGTGGCATCCGTATGTCCTAGTGTCAGCAGGAGGGCACCAGCCCACAGCGTCTGCTTTCTGGTCTGTGCCTGCTGAGCCATCGGAATCCGTCCCCTTCTAGCACGTGGGGAAAGCTAGTGCGGGGGACACACAGACCTCTGCCTGGCCGAGGGACCCGGACCCGTCCCTCGACCCCTACGCCCCCATTTTCTCCTCACAGGGACACCCAGAAGCTGAAAGTAGCCGATGTCCACACCAGGCTTGGAGCAGGGGGTAGCCTGGAAGGGTGACAAGCCCTGAGCTGTTTTTGTCACTGTTTTGCCTTCATAGTTCCTTGTCAATGCCCCACGTCATAAGAACAATTCTAGACGGGAAACAGAGGCTCCAAGGCTTTGAACACAAACGCCCACCCACACTGAGGTCTGAGAGAGCGTGACAGTGGCCTCAGGGTATTTGGTGGCAGATCTTTACCCTGGTGCCACGGAGACCTGGGTCCTGGTGGGCTGGACTCACGTCCTATAGGAGTGCCTTGTGCCCCCCCGCACGCGCACACACACACACACACACACACACACACACACACACACACTCTCTCTCTCACAGCAAGTCTGTGGCACAGCTCAGGTGACAGGACAGCGGAGCCTGAACCTTTGGGATCACTCGCCACTGACCAGAGCTGCCTAACCTGAGCCCAGCTGTGCGTGTATCCAGGGAGCCTGCGGTTTGGATTTTTCTGAAGGAACATTGAAGTCACGCCCGACTGAACAGTCATGCAGCTCTCTTTCTTTCTGAAGGTCGTGTAACCTGTAACAAGTCGTGTTGGAAGGAGCCTTCGGGGGTGGGGGCAGCGACAGGAAGAGCCGTGCCCTTCAGGGAAGTCTGGGTGCTTGCGTCTCCCCTGCACCGAGCCCCCCAGACTTGCCTCACTGGCATTGTGTCCCCAGCACCCGCCTCCAGCCAGGCTCACAGCCGATGACTCAGAGCAGGTTGGAGGGGGAGGGCGGGTTACTCCACCTCCCCACCCCCCCCACCCCCCGGTTTCCAGGGTGACTTCCGGCTCCCAATCCTGTGATTTAGTGCACAGTACATGTCGTCTGTGGTCAAGCCTGCTGTCCTTGGCCGGATGGTATGAGCTGGCATTTGTTCCTGTCGCACCCAAACACGCGATGGAAGGTGCAGGAAAAGGCCGGGGGAGAGGGCCCAGGCCGCAGTGAGCTGTTGTCCACCCGTCAGCCCGCTAGATTCCAGGTCCATGTCCTGGCCCAGTGCCATGCAGTGTTTTTAAAATTCAGTTCCATGTGCTTAAGCGTTTAGCGATTAGCAGAAATGAAGAGGTTCTCTGCAGAGCGGCGTTTGCCTGCCTGCTGGCCCTGGAAGCCTGCTTCCCACGCTGGGCGGCAGGTAAGCCTGCCCGGCGACCGCTCCTTTCTTCCTGTGGTGCTGGAACACCTCACAGGCGAGGCAGTGCCGCCAGGCCTTATCAGGATGTCTGAGTTCTGAATCCTGACTTGGAGCCCTGCGGGGTAGGCTGCCTGTGTGACGAGCCTGGAGAACCGGTTGTCATGGCAGCCGGTATATCGTGAGCTCACATCACATCAGGGACAGGCGTTGGTGGGGCAGCCATGGAGACAGAAAACCTGGACATCGGGCCCTGCCAGGCATGGTGCTGTCTGCAGGACTGTCCCTCCGTGGACACTGCCACAGAAACCAGGGAGGTTTTGTGACGTTGTCAGGAGCGAGACCCCATCGTCTCGGCGTCGAGATGAGGCCACCCTGTCCGCATGGAGCAGGGTTTGGGGTCATGGAGCCCTTTGTCAGCCTGGGGAAGCTTACCCATGGAACCCGTAATAGTGGTTTTCAAGGCACAAGACAAAACACACAGGATGACAAAGAAGGCTGGTCATGTTCGAATTCCGGTATCAAAACCCTAAATGAATGTGTGACCCAGTGATAACGGAGCCCTTTGTCCCATTTAATGGCAAGGTCAGCAGAGGGCTGATCAATGTGATGTGAGGTAGGGGTGAGGTCAGACATGCTTTGCAGTGTCTGTATCAGCTGTCCTGTGACGCGAGAGTCCCCGTGTTTGCCCCATGTCACAGGTGTGGCGAATACTGCTATGTTTCTTGTCCATGTTCACAATGGAAGGCAGTGCTACCTTTCACTTAGAGGCTAACCCAAGTTCACAGACCCTGAGCTGTCAGTGCGGTCCCCAGCTGAGACCTGCCTCTCAGGTACACGGGGCTGACCCCCCCACCCACCCCCACCCCCAGGGGTGGCTTTCTGAGGTCTTGAAGTGGGCAGGGCACTCAGCCTGAGCAGGACTGGTCCTGGGACAGCTGGTGACCGGGCCTGTGCCTCAGGAAGCCAAACCAGCTGCCCAGCTGAAGGCCTCTGCAAAGGGGGCTGGACGGGGCACAGGGAGGAGACACACACTGTCGTGGCAGCAACACCACGACTCCAGATTTGCACGCTTGTGAGTGTGTGTGTGTGTGTGTGTGTGTGTGTGTGTGTGTGAGTGTCTCTGTGTGTGTGTCCATCCTGAGGGAGATGGGCCTTAGTGTTCACTTGTTCCTCAGGTCAGGATATCAGAAAAGAGAGACAGTCACATAACCCTGGTGAGACCAGCCCAGAAAGGGGTGGGGTGGGCATGCGAGCAGGCTGAGAAGTGGGGAGCAGCACCAGATTGCTGTGGGCCTCGGTCCCCGCACGCAGTGTCCCCCAGTTCTCTCGGGACGCTTGGATGGCTCCTGGCTAAGGTGGGAACACGCTAGGGACAGTCCCTACCCTGGAAGGGCACACCTTGTGTGGTCACCTGGACACGGAGCAGGTGACTAAAACCCAGTGTGGTGACCACTAGAACCCGGGACACCCCAAGGCCTGGCTTGCTGTACGGGAGCGTCAGGACAGGTGGGTCCCCAGGCTGAGCCCTGTAATGCTGGCCTGTGGGGGCCAGGAGGCCGGTGACCTGTTGGGCAGGTGGGAGAAGGACAGGACGCGCACTGTGAATGTCCCTCCTGTTGGCTCTATGATGGGCGGGGCCTGAGGGCGCTGTAAGCCTTTGCCCGTAGGCTTTGAGGCCAGGCGTCGGGCTCAGGCCCTGCGTCCTGTGCCCGTCTGTGCCCGTGCCGGCTGCCTGTCCATAGGCAGGGTCTGCAGGGCCTGGGTCAGTGCCTGCCCGCTAGGTCAGCCAGTCCTTGGTCTAGAGGCTGAGAGGCTGGAGAGGCGAGAGCCTGAGGGCTGTGGGCTTCTTGTGTGCAGAGAAGGGTGAGAAGGCGCCCAGGCAGGGCCGGGGGCGGGCCGTGGAAAGGACCCTCCTAGGAGGAAGTAAAGATTCCTCAGGTCTTCAGAACAGCACTGATTTTTGTTGTTTTTTTTTTTTTTAAGTGAAAATTTGGAAGCCACTGAAATGGCATCAGCAGATGACTCAACCAGTAACGCTGTCATTAGCAATACATTTTAGAAGTGTCGTGTATGCGCGTAATGTCATGTTCAGTGAAGGGAGCAGGTGTAAAACCACATAACCCCACGGTAGCAGACGCGCACACATTACACGCATGTGTGGAAAAGGCTGACGTTTTAACAGATTATCTCTGAGCAGTGGCATTGGAGGCGATTTGCATTTTGTGTCTTCCGTAATAAGTGTGTGATTTGATGATCAGAGAGAATAAAACCCACAGTATGTGAAGGCAGTCACCCAGATGTGGGGAAGTGAGGCACCTTCATTCGGGGGAGTGTTGCCCCCAGGTGCCGCTTTAGGGAGCAGGCAGGTGAGGGGTGGGTGTCCAGGGTGGCCCCCCCACAGGCTCATCCACAACGAGGTTTTCTGGAGGGGAGCAAACTACCTTCTCTCGGAGGAGTTCTTCGCCGTGGAGCCATCCTGCATTGCCGTCCCCCGTTGCCTGGGCCACAGAGACTGTGCCCTTCTGCTGCTTTGCTTCTGGGCTGGACAGTAAACGGCCTCAGAGCAGCGGTCCTGTGACCTGGGCCTCCCAGATCCAAGTGGGAGAGAGAAGGGTGGTTGTGTGGTTTCAAAGTTTCGTCCGTGTCCCGAACCACAGACTTGGCTGTAGGGTCAGGGGCCTGATCCGGGGCTGTACTGAAGCCGGGCGAGAACCCCACCGTGGGCGAGGCCCGGCCTGCCTAAGCCCACCTGCAGCTCGCCCGGCGAGACGAGGCTGCGGCCGTTCTAGGCTCTTGGTGCCGCCAGGCCGACCTCCTGGGAGCACTCTGGTGGCCCAGCGGCAGGAACTGCCCAGCACCTCTGATTGCTCCCCGGGGCCCTCAGACCTGGCAGCCCAGGCTCTCGGTGCCTCTCTCCCTGTTCTTACCGTGCGGTTGAGTCTCTTTTGCCCCTATCATTCTGAAATGAGTCGGATATAAGTAAAAGTCCCCGGAGACAGTTAGCAAAGACGCTGTTGGCAGCATGTCATCATGCATGAGTGCTTTGATGGGCACTGGACTGTCACCACACGTCCCGTCCCCACCCAGGGCTGGGGACACCCTCTTCTGGTCACCCGGGTTCCTTATCCTGTGTGCCGTCTCTTCCCTTGTCACCCTCCCTGACTTACGGGGAGGGCTGGGACGAGGGTACCACCGGCTGCCCTCTTGTTTTTGTGGGGGAGGGGGCGGCCAAGAGATCATGCATGGGGGGAGGTGTCACAGCGCAGGGCGGTCTCCTCCTCTGCAAGCCGGTCACAGCTGAGCCATGTGGGGTGGGTTTCTTCAGGAGAGCCAGTCATGACGAGCCTGCCTCCCACAGCATCTGTTAACAACACCGAAACTTTCTGGTTGCTGTGACCCCATTACTCATACGGGAAGTCGATTATTCATTCACTGCCTTCCCTTTCACTGATTGAGAAGTGGCTCTCAAAATGGGATTTTTTAAATTTATTTTATTTTATTTTTTTTAGCTGAGCCATCCTGCCGCCTGTTGGCAGCTCAACGGCAGCTCAGCTCGGGCCAGGACTTGAACCGCTGTTGCTTAGAGCTCACTCTCTTGAGCGAGCTCTTAAACAACTGAGCCACTTGACCGGCCCAAAATGGGATTTTTTAACACACGTGTCGAGGGTCCAGCAGCCTGGCAAGCATGCTGCTTCGGCCTGACACCAGGCTGGCTTTTTGGGCTGAGGAACCCTGGCCTCAGAACTCGCCTAGTCAGGCAGGACGGGCTGATGGGTGTGTTGCCAAAGCACCGGGGGCCATGCTGACAGCTGCCCGGACGCATCAACTCCCCTCAGCATAGCTGAGGTCCCTCTAAGCTGTGACCGCCTAATGCTCCCCATTTCTAAGGGTTTTGCACCCCCACCCCCCAGAGGCAGTACTCGCATTTACAGAAGCAACAGGAAATCCATTCAAAAACAAAACTAATGGATTCGATGCCAGACAAGAAATGTGCCTGTGCCTGTGGTCAGGGCCGGGAATGCAGGCTGGGGTGTTGGGGTCCTTGTCACAAGAAGGAAGAACTTGCATTTCCACTTGAGGATGGGAAGGACGCGGGGAGACGCTCCTGGCCCAGCGCGGGCTGCTGGCAGAGTTTTTGGTGCAGGGTAGGGATTTGGGGCAAGGCCTCTGCTGAGCAAGCGGCCAGAGCCACGGCCACTTCATCCAACGCCAGCTCGGTGGCAGTGGTGTCTCCTAGGTGAAGGCTCCCCAGGTGCCACCTCCTCTCAGGCTTTCGTTTATTCCACAGGGGTTGATGGCACCCACTGCTGGGAGCCCGCCGTGAAGGAGGTTGGCCGGGGGCTCCTGCTCTGGGGGAACGTTCCCACCACGCGCCCTGCCAGCGCGCTCACTGGGAGCCAGTCCTCTCCTCTCTCTCCCCCCTGATGGCCGCCCCCTGGCGTGACTGTGGGCACAGCCTCACCTCAGCCCGCAGGACCAGTGAAGGGAAATGAGCTGTGGAAAGAGCACCTGGAGAGCGGACCTTCAGGTGATACTGGAATCACAGTAGCCGTGTCCGTGTCTCCCCCCCACCATTACCCAGGCTAAACCCAGGTCTGAGGATATGCAATGGAAAATTCCAGAAACAGACAATTTGCGGATTTTGAGTTGCATGCCGTTTCTGAGTTGCCTGATGAAATGCCGTGCCAGCCCACTGCATGCGGCCCGGGACGTGACTCATCCCTCTGTCCAAGTCTCCACGCTGTGGCCGCTCCCTGCCACTTAGTCACTTAGTAGCCACCTCGGTTAGCAGATCGATTGTCATGGTGTCACAGCACTTGTGGCCCAGTCACCCTGATTTTACCTCCTAGTGGCCCCAGAGCACAAGAGAAGTGATACTGGATATGCCACAGAGAAGCACAAAGTGCTTCCTTTAAGTGAAGAGGGGTGTGTGTGTGAAAATCAGAGTGTACCTACACTCAGTACTCTACTGGGTTTCAGGCATCTGCCGGGGGTCTTGGACCGCACCCCCATGGGTACCGGGGCGGGGGGGCTGCTGTAGTTCTCAGGGCCTTCTGTGTAAGGCGTGATGAAGGTGCGTGTGCCCTCTCTTCCTCTGGCCTCTTGCAGTGCTTTCCACCCTGTCGCGTTATGACCGTGTTGGGGCCCCGGGCCAGCGCTCCGGTGGGCGGCCCCTCCCGATGCACTTGATCCTCTCCAGTGTTTTGTTTGTGACTCTTGCCTGCTCTGGCATTTTACGCTTGGGACTCCTGTGAATTATAAAAATAGAACTAAGTAAGATCTCTGAGGACTGAGGCCCCGCAGTTTTCATGTTCTTCAGCGGGAGAGTCCCAACTGCTAAAACGGGGGCCTCTCCCTGTGCCCTCTGCTTGGAATCCGTTACACCTTTAACTCCTGAGTTTGCATCCCGTATGCCTTCCCACAAACCTGTCAGTATTGTCATTATTAAAAGCTAGACGAAAGGAAGAAATACCTTGTAAAATTGTGTATCTTATGGACCTGTTACCATTACACTTTTTGCATTGCTTTTGTTAATGCAGGTTAGTAAGAAACTGGACAGTTTTCCTCGTTTTCCAGGGCAAATTCTGTAGAATATGTAATAGGTGTTGGAAGAAACAGGAGAACAGGCTCAAGCTGAAAAGTAGGCCCTGGGCCAGTCTTGTGCCGTTTGGTCAGGTTTAAGGAAGGAGAAGCCATCCGCAGCTGGTCGGGGACAGCGGCAGGCAACGGCACGGGAGGGAGCTGGGCCCGTGGTCTGCTCTGTCTGACCAAACCACGTGGACGGCCTCACTTCTCAAAGGCGACAGCTTTGCCCCGTAGCTGTGTGAGGCGCAATCCAGAAACATGCGCACGCACTTTGTAACCCGGGAAGCCCTTCTGTGCGGGCAAGGCTCCCGTTCCTGACACTGACTGTAGGGGCCAGGTGCCTGTGGCTCAGCGCTGGACATTTCCAGGGACACAAATGTAACTTCCTATGGTCTAGCTTTGTTTCTATGTTCACCAGATTCCTCCTGCTGGAAAGGAGGCATCCACCTGAGAACAGGGTCCGTGTGTTAGAGGGCCCTCGGGTCAAGGCATTGGGAGGCCACATCCGTCCTCAGGGAGCTAGCGGGCAGGGCTGGACAGCGCTGTCCACTCCGTGGCATAGTCAGGGTCCCGAGTGCAAAGGATCACACGTGACCTGCTGAGCTTACGGCAACTACATGCGCCTAATCCATTTGATGACTTGCCCTCAGTCACTCTCCTGGGAAGCAACAGGTGAGCTGCTTGGGAACGCTGTGTATTTTCGTCTCCTTGGTCCCTGGACTGAGCGTGTACAGGGCACACGAGCGTGTCTGTGGAAGGGACGGAGTGTTGTGCAAGCCCATAAATTTGTCATCTGTGAAGCCATATTCACTAAGTGAAGAGAGGCCTGGAGGTTTCCAGATGGCATAGCTCAGTGAGATTAATAACCTTGAAAGCATGTTCGCTTTCTCATAGAAAGAAAACAAAATAAAAAACAAGTAACTCGATGACTCTCGAGCTTTTCTAGGTAAGAAGCACAGCTTATATTATTTTTAGTACTTTTGTTTCCAGCAAATGTCAATAGGGATTGAAGTACATGGAATTTTTATTTAATGAGGATTTTTTTTTAAACATAGACATTTGAGCGAAAATTAAAAGTATTCTGTTAATGAAAAAATATTTAATTTTTTTCCTCCTAAAGCCTCAGTTTTAATTGTACTAATGGAATTACTAAAAATTTTATTTGGGATAAAGTTTCTTTCTACTCTTTATTGGGGGGGAGACACCCCTGATTAAATTAATGATTTAGATGGTAATGAAAGAGGGGACACCACCTTGACGATTTGGGTCCCTTTAATTACACTTGGCCTCATCCCCATATCCCCTTTGCTGGTCATTCACATGGCCTCATCTTCCCGATCTCCCTTGAGCAAAGGCAGAGAACAGAAGTGGACATGGCAAGTGTGGTGACCATCAAGTTACTAGAATGTGTCCTGGTAAAGACTGGGCGTGCTGCTGAGACGCCACCTTTGTGCACATTTGGCAGAGAAGGGGTGTTGCGTTGTGGTTTCCAGGGACAGAGAACCGTGGACGTTTGAGTGCCCGGTGGACCCATGCACAGCTGTCGGAAGCCCCTGGAAGTGGGGCACACACGTGGGACACAGTGCTCGGGGTGAATGTGGTGGGGTGTGTGCTCGGGCACTGCTGTCCAGAAGGCTTGGCTTTCTTTCTTTTTTTTAGAAATTTTATTGGAGAACAGTGTGTTTTTCCAAGGCTCATCAGCTCCAAGTCAAGTAGTTGTTTTAATCTCGTTGTGGAGGGTGCAGCTCCTTGGCCCATGTGGGAATCGAACCGGCAACCTTGGTGTTGTGAACACTGTGCTCTAACCACCGAGCCAACCGGCCGCCCTTTGGCTTTCTTGATCTGGTTGTTCAAACATCTTCCTTTGTGACATGGGTGGCCCCCCGCAGAGGACACTTGCTGAGTGACTTGGGCGATGCCTTCCCTTACCCGTCTGGCCGTCAGCTGCCTCAAATGTAAACGGAGAGGGTTGAGCAGAGGTTCCCGGGCTCTTGCTGTGGGTCAGGTGCCCTCAGACCTGCGGTCACACACACACCTTGACCCTCTGGCTGCTTGTGGTCCCGCTGGGGAGACAGCCAGCCAGATGGTGTCACGTTTATGTGGAGATGTGGATGAAGTGAGCTGGAGGCGCAAGGAACTAATGGCTCCCCTCATGTGCGAGCAGGACTGCCTTGCGGCCGGGCCTCAGGTGGGGGCGGGGTCAGGGCGCTTGGGGACACGAGGCGGAGGCCAGGCTATGGACACTGGCGTGTGCCCAAATGTCAGAGCCAGGTGCCGGGAGCCACGGAGGAATTGGGGTCGGGGCTCAGACACTCGGGCCTGTAGTGTGGAGAATGGGTGGGGGGTACCAGGAAGCTGAGACCACCTCGCTGCGAGGCTTCTGTAATCACTGCACAGGAGGAAGTGGGGACCCGCGCTGAGGCAGACGGGTGGGGAGGGAAGGACGACTGAGGGCAAAGCAGGGAAAACAGTGAGGACCGGCTAGGCAGTGGGGGGCTCTGTGACGGAGGCTAACTGGGTGCAGAAGACAATGGCTGTGAGTCCTCAGTAAGAAAGGGGCGGGGAGGAAATACCACATTCCAAGGACCTGGGCAGAGTGGACAGTTGGAAAGAGGAGGGCGGGGCACCACGTCACATGACACTGAGTGAGACAGGAGGGCACATGGTGGGGGGTGTCCGGGGGTGTCCCTTGAGCCTGGCAGTTAGGTGGTCTCTGTGACATGGTCAACCAGAGCTGGGTGGGGCGTGAATTCCGTGGAGGAGGAGAGAAAGGAAGTACCAGAGGAACACTGGTGGCCCGGGGTCCTAGGGAGTTGGGAAGGGTGGGTCAGGCGCTGGAGGAGGCCAGATCGCCTCTCCCCACTCCGTCCAGCCCCCCCAGTGGAGCCGGTTCCTTCCCTGTGTAACGCCACCTCTTTGCTGTTGCAGTGCTCACGCCCCCTGCACCACCGCCACCCCCCATCCAAGGATATGCCTTCAAGCCTCCACCGAGACCCGACTTCGGGACCTCTGGGAGAACAATCAAGTTACAGGCCAACTTCTTTGAAATGGACATTCCAAAAATTGACATCTATCACTATGAATTGGATATCAAGCCGGAGAAATGCCCGAGGAGAGTTAACAGGTATTGTTTCCGTCTTTATCGATTGGTTTATGTGAGTGATCTTTGTGCACAAACAAGATTTTAAACGAATCAGCCCTTTGGTTCTCAGCAGAACCCTGTGACTTGATTCCCCCGGGAAGTTCCCGTTGCATTTATTTATTTTTTATTATTTTTTTGCATTTATTTTTTGAAGAACGTTTTTGTGTCGAGGGGCAGTGAAATGTACATCCTAAGTGCGATGCAATGAGTTTTGACAAAAGACACACGAATGCCCATCTCCCCACAGTGCGACCTGGTGCCCTCCTGCTGTCCATCCCCAGGCCCCTAAAGCCACTGCTGAGTTCTGCCACTGCAGACCCATTTCGTGCCCATTTGAACAGAGCTGCACAGCCCACGAGAGGGGCCCCCTTCATCCCACGCCTTTCGCCCAGCAGAGTGCTTTTGACGTTGCCCGGGATCCCTGTGTGTGTTAATCGCTTCTTATTTTTACCGCTGAGGAATACTTGATGATATGAATATTTCATAAATAACTCAGTAATTACTTATTCACCCTCTTGTTAGCCGCTTGGGCTGTCGAGGCTTTGCTCTTACGAACAAAGCTGCTGTGAAGGTTCTCAAGTCTTTTTATGGACATACACGTTTTCGTGTCTCTATTAGATAAGACAACTACGAGAGCCATTGCTGGGCCAAAAGGTAGACGTCGGCTCAGCCGTGTCAGAAGCGGCCATGGTTTCCCAGAAGGGCTGCACCCCTCATCCTCACCAGTGGTGCGGGAAGGTTCTGGTCACCCCATATCCTCGGCAGCACCTGTGGCCAGTCGATCTGATTTTTGCTATTGCCGTGGGTGTGTCATGGTTTCTCATTGTGGATTTATTTTCATTTCCTGATAACTGAGTTGAACACCTTTCATGTATACTTACATCCTTAATCATATTACATTCCTTTATTATATGTTATACCGTGTATTATTTCTAGTAAAGCGTTGAAGACTTTTCCCTACTTTGGAGGGTATTTGTCTTTTTATTACCGATTTGGAGGCGTTTTTAATATAGTCCTCTTCCTAATTTAAGGGAGTTCTCTTCCCAATTGGCTGAGAATTCGCCTCATCATAGGGTGTTGAATTCTGTCAAGTGCTTTTTCCGCATCTGTTGAGATGATCATACAGTTAGTTTTTCTGCTTTCCCCTCTCCTGTGAATGCAGTAAATTACATTTTTTTGGGGGGGGGGAGGCGGATGTTAAATCGGCTTGAGTTTCTGAGAGTTGGGATGTGTTACTTTGTACATATCTTTAGCTGTGGCATCCTATTTTTGTATGTCACTGTGTTTGCTGCGCATCTTTTGTTGTGTGTTTCTGTGTCTGTGCCCCTAAGGGACATTGCTCTGTAGTTTTCTTGCTGGGTTTTGGATTCAGGGACGCGTGGGAGTCGTGAAGTAAACTGGGAGGTGTTCCCTCCTCTGTGCACCAAAAGAAGAAAGAGTCAGATTGGTGTAATTTCTTTCTTAAATGTTTGAATTTGGCAATGAAACCATTTGGGCCTGGCATTTTATCTTAATAGAAAATGCTTCATACGACTTAATTTCTTCATCATATATCAGGCTATTCAGATTTTTTCATTTCTTTTTGTATCAGTTTTGGTAATTTGTGTCTTTTAAGGAATCTGTCCATTTCGCCTGTTGGGTTGTTGGAGAAATCATGACATATCTTTTCTATGTTTTTCATTGCAAAAATGCATCATGACTTTTCCGACAACCCAATAAATTGTTGAACTTATTGGCGTAAAGTTGTTTATAGTATTCTTTCAATGTCTGTAGGAACTGTAGTGAAAGTGCATTTTGTTCCTGGTGTTTTAATTTTGTATTTTCTCTCTTTTTTCCCCCCTCAATCAGATTTGCTAGGGGGTTGTCAAGTGTATTCATTTTTTCACAAAAATAACTTTTCACTTTGTTGATATTTCACTCCTGTTTTTCTTCTCTGATCTTTATTATTTTCTTCGTTTTACTCACTTTGAGTTTAGATCATCAATTTCAAGCCTTCTTTTCCAAACCTTTTGTTTAAGGCTGTAAATACTCTGTGATCCTGGTTTCAGCTACAGCCCACGAATTTTGCTACATTTTAGTTTTCATTTAGTTTAAAATATTTTTTTGTGAATTCTTCTTTAATCCATGGTTTTTAGAAGTGTAGTTAATTTTTAACTCTCTGGAGTTATTTTTTAAAATACTATTTTCATTGATTGCGTTTAATTTAATTTAATTTTTTTTTTTTTTTTTTTTTTTGCTTAGAGAACATACTCTGTAGGATTTCAATTTTTCGAGACTTGCTGGGACTTATTTTATGGTTAAGCATGTGATTTATCTTGTTAAACATTCCTCACACACTTGAAAAGTATGTGTTTTCTGGAGCGCTTGGTTATGGGGAGCTATCGGTATTAGATGAGTTGGTTGGTAGCATTATTCCAATCTTATATATGCTTTTTAATTTTTTTGTCCAAGTGTGATCTAGATTGGTCTGTTTCTCCTTTTAGTACTATCTGATTTGGCTTCGTGTATTTCAAAGCTTTGTTATTAAGTATATATGTATTTATAATTGTGTTTTCCATGATAAATTGACCCTTTATCACTAGGAAATGTCCTTCTCTATATCCTTCTCTATACTTGGTAATTCTTGTTAAAAAATCTCTGTCTGATGATTAATACAGCCTCATAAACATTCTTGCTTGCTGTTTGGCAGATAAATCTTTTTTCAGGTGTAAACTTTCAACGTTTGTGTGTGTGTGTGTGTGTGTGTGTGTGTGTGTGTGTGTGTGTGATGGGGGGGGATTTCAAGTGTATCCTTGTAGATATCATATAATTGGGACAGGCTTTATCTAGTCTGACAATTTCTGCCTTTTAATCGGAATGTTAGGTTTGTTTAAATTTAATGTAATCCTCTGTGGATGGATTTAAGCCTACCATCCTGCTATTTCTTTATCTTTTTTATTCTGGTTTCTCTTTTCCCTTTTCCTTTTGGGTTCATCAAATGTTCTTTAATATTCCATTTTATTCTTGCTATTGGCCTTTAACTTTCTTTTTGATTTTTTAAAATTATTTTTTATTGTGAAATACACATTTTTTAGAATTAGTTTCAGCTGTACAACACAGTGCAATAGTTGTACTTTTTACCTTCGAGGTGAGAACCCCCAATCCGCCGCCCCACTTCCCCCCCAATATCATACATATCTATTACAATTCCCTTGCCTCCACTCCCACACTATACTTCACGTCCCATGACCATATAAATATATGTGTGTGTGTGTGTGTGTATGTGTGTGTGTATATATATATTCACTTATAGTTGACATACAATATTATACAATAAAAGCTTCAGGTGTACAGTGCAGTGATCAAGCCTCTTCCCCATCCATGATGCAAGACATGTGACCACCTGACACCCTACAAAATATTTACAACATTATTAATTATATTCCTCTAACGTCTTTCCTGTCCCTGTGGCAATACTGTAGTTACGTATTTAGGCTGTCTAACCCCTTCCCCTTCTCCCTCATCCCCACCCCCTCCCAACTAGCAACCATCAGTTGTTCCTCTACATCTCTGAGACCACTTCTGTTTGCTCGTTCATTCAGTTTTTTAGATTCCACATATAAGTGAAATCATGTGGTATTTGTCTTTCTCCAACTGACTTATTTCACTTAACATAATAGTCTCTAGGTACATACATATTGTCCCAAATGGTACGATTTCATTCTTCTTTATAGCAGAGTAATACTCCGTTGTATAAATGTACCACAGTTTCTTAATCCAGTTGTCTACTGATGGGCATTTCAGTTGTTTCCAAGTCTTGGCTATTGTGAATAGCGCTGCAATAAACATAGGAGTACATATATATATATATATATATATATATTTTTTTTTTAGATTTTTTTTTTAATTGGGGAATTGGGGGGATGGGAACAGTGCTGGGGAATTGGGGAAAGGGGAACAGACAAG
>NW_017731630.1:1763646-1764016 GCF_001890085.2 Hipposideros armiger
GTGAAATTTATTCCTAGGTATTTTATTGTTTTTGAAGTAATTGTAAATGGGATTGATTTCCTGATTTCTTCTTCTGATAGTTTATTATTGGTGTATACAAATGCAACTGATTTCTGAATGTTAATTCTGTATCCTGCTACCCTACTAAATTAATTGTCAGTTCTAACAGTTTTTAGGTGGAGTCTTTTGGATTCTCTATATATAGTATCATGTTATCTGCATATAATGACAATTTTACTTCCTTCTTTCCAATTTGGATGCCTTTTATTTCATTTTCTTGTCTGATTGCTGTGGCCAGAACATCCAGAACTATGTTGAATAGAAGTGGTGAAAGTGGGCAGCCTTGTCTTGTTCCAGATTTTAAGGGGAA
>NW_017731630.1:1766910-1799231 GCF_001890085.2 Hipposideros armiger
TTTGTCTTCTAAATCACTGATCCGATCCTCTGCTTCATCTAATCTGGTGATTCCTTCGAGTGTGTTCTTCATGTCAGTTATTGAGGGAATGTCACCTCATTTTCTTTCTTTTCTTTTTTTTTAATACAAACAAGTAGTTTTCTTTTTTATTTATAGATTTTTTTTACTCCATCTTCTTGGGGCTAAAACCTATTTATCTTTTAAAAAAAAAACACCTAATTTTCTTATTGTACTTCCTTTGTATGTAATTTTTCCTCTGAATATTTTCTATTTTAATTTTGCTTTTCAGCAGTTTATGATAGGCACAGGTGTGGTTTTCTTTGTATTATTCCTTCTTGGGGGGTTATTGAGTTTCATGAATTTGTATGTTGATATCTTTCATGAAATTTGGGTGAAATATTGGCATTTCTTCAAAATTTTTTTTCTGCCCCATTTTTGCCTCTACTTCTGGGATTGTAATTATGTGTCTGCAAGACCGTTTGATATTGTCTTCAGGTCATTGAGACTGTGGTTTTTTAAAAGTCTCTCCCCCCTCTTTTTTCAGTTTGGATAATCTTTAATGATTTGGCTTCCAGATCACTTTTAAAAAAATATTATCCAATCTTATAACTATCCGATAAAAAAATTTTTTTTCACTTAGGTATTCTACCTTTCAGGTCTGGAATTTGCATTTGGTCCTTTTTCATTCTTTGCTGAGATTTCTCATCTGTTCATTCATTGTTCCCATCTTTTTCTTGATGACCTTGGATGTAATTCTAGTGCATATTTATTATAGCAGCCTTTGTCTGCTGATTACAACATATGGGTCATTTCAGGGTGTGTTTTATTGACAGATTTTACCTCAGATTACATGTCACCTTTTCTTGCGTATTCACATGTCAATTTTTCTACTGAATGTTATGTATGTTACACTGCTGTCTTTTTTAGCTCCCTGCTGCACACATCCTGCCTCTTCTGCAGCCCCAGACTTGGCCTCCGTCTCCTCAGCATGGCAGGGCTGCCCTGCTCTGCCGTTCCCCGCCCTGTTTTGTGGTTTGGAAACTGTTCCCAGGCAGAGTGAATGTGCGGCTTACCTCAGGGTTTCCCTTCCCTCGACAATCACAGTCCTAGGCTGCCTGTTTTCCAAAGCCCAAAAGGGCTGCCTCCTGTTTCCTCTAGTTTTGTAGTCATGTAGGGTAGGAGGACAAGCCCAGTACCCGTTACTCTGTCACGGTCAGAAACAGGATTCTCAGCTGCAGTGTGATTACCCAAAGGTGTCTGATATCTTATCCAATACTCTGTGTGTAATATTTTTTCCTGATCACAGCCTTTGTAAGAGAAGGAATGTTTGGGGGTTTGGTTCCCTTATCTATGACACTAAACAGCTGTATGACCGATCTACGTTAGCCCAGACATTTCAGGAGGTGATTTGGTGTGTATGTGAAACATAGTATAAACCTCTTGACTCACCAATGTTAAATCTTTATCCCAAAAGATATGTGTCCAACGAGACAGCACTTGGCAGTTACGTGAGGGCCTGTACACATGTGCTTGCTAAAAAATGTGTTTCTGAACAAAAGCTTTGGGCACAGCTGGTTTCAACAGTTTTGTTTTCAGAAGTCCTGCCAAGTGAGGTCTTTTAATACATCTGATGTGCTCTGAGATGCTCCGTGAATGGGCTTGTTTGTTTGTTTTTGAGTTTTTCCTGGGGCACAAACCTATGTGAATTACAGCTTGGATCCCCTCAGAGCTGAGCGGAAGGCACGAAGCACACGCACATTTTCTGGGCTCTTGATCGGCTCGGTGGCAGTTGGGCTCCTGTTATGCCATCAACCGCAGCGTATAGGAAGCTTTGTTTTATGAAAGAAGGTATGACTAAGACTTTGTCATCTGGCAACAGGAAAAGGCTGCTGGATTTAAAATTGGATGTCTTTACCTGACTGGACTGCCACATTCCTGGTGTAGTCACCCAGGTAAGGTTTGAAAGTTACCCAGTGTTTAGAAATCGCCTCCAGTCAAACCGTACGTAGCAAAGGCGGGGCCCAGCAGCATTTTTGTGGCCAGGGCCAGCCCACATTCTAGCGTGCTCTGCTGTGCCCCGAAGTTGAGAACCAAGGTCAGAGTCGCTGCCTAACTAAATATGTGAGCCTTCAGGGCTCTTTATTTTATGGTAAATTCTGATAGACTTTGGCTAAGGTCCAATCTCAAAATTATAATCAATCAAAATAGCGTAGGAAAATGTTGGAAGTGAAGTTTTTGTGCCGGCAAAACCTGTGTGCCAATGCCTTGCACTAGTGCCTCGTCCAGCCACCCTACCAACTGGCCAATGGACTTGGAACCTGCACTCATGCGATGGTGCTGTGCCCCTCGTGGGAAAGAGAGAGTCGGTCCAGCGACCCACAGTACTCAGGGTCAGCGCTCTAGACGGAAGCTTAGAGTGGAACAGGAAGGCAGAAGAAGCGAGCTGAGGTCATGCTGTGGAAAGTTCCCTGGGAGTGGCCCTGCCGAGACTGTTCCAAACACCCCACCTCTCTACCTGTTTCTCCTCCACTCTGCATCCTATTAAAGCAAAGACAGCGTCTCCATTCTCAGTTCCCAAAACCGGAGCACACAGTAGACGTTTAATAATCCCACCCTGAGGCTTTGTGTGAAGCGGAGAGGAAAGTGCCATCTACGCACCTCGTGACGAATCCTAGCCCGGTGAGCCCTCGGTCTCTGGCAGTACAACCCGTCACCATTCACTGAGTGGCTGCGCAAGGCAAGGGAGCCCCCAGTTTCTCTGTGGATAGAGACGGCCGCACACACTAGCCAGTGCCCAGCGCTGGTCTGGGTTATGCTGGCCCTGCCACCAGCACTAAGAAACACTTGCGGGCCGGTCACAATTAGCGGCACTCTGCTCAGAAGCACAGAATGGGCGACAAGGTGTGCTTGTCATCTTGCCCGCCCTTTCCTTCTTGATCCTCTTGAGCTTCGTCAAGTGGCCTCAGGGGAACACTGCAGAGCACTCGCTGTGTGTCTGGGGGAGGTGGGGGACAGTGCAGCAGGACTGTCATCTATAGCCTGCTACTTATTTTACTGTGGGCGCTTTCACCTGGAAGGAACGTGCATTGGCCCAGGCTTTTTAAAGATGGTTTGGCGTATGTACGTGCGCGCGCTCTCTGTCTCTCTCTCTCTCCCTCTCTCTCTCTCTCACTGACCCACCCATTCTACTGCTAACTATCCCAAAGAGATATGTGCAAGGATGTCAAATATAGTAAAGTAAAAAAAATGAGAGATCATCTACATGTCAGCCAGCAGGGATGGGTAAATGAACACACTGTGGAGTACCTGAAACTGTCACCAATGTGACAACAATGAAATGAGAATACAGGCAACTGTGTCCTCAGCACCTTGTCGATATTGCATTACAGTACATGATACAATAGCATCTCTGTTTCTGGACTTAATGGCCACTCTTGTGTAGTGACAAGGAAAGGTCTCAGTGACATAGTGGGAAGACAGGAAGCTCCATGTGTCTGATGCGGTACGTTTAAAAAACGCTAGTACCGGGCCGGCCGAGTGGCTCAGTTGGTTAAGAGCTCGCTCAAGAGTTTGAGCTCTGAGCAACAGCGGTTCGAGTTCAGCCCGAGCTGAGCAGCCGCTGAGCTGCCAACAGGTAGCAGGATGGCTCAGCTAAAAAAAAAAAACGCTAGTACCATGTATTTCTTTTACGTACCTACATGTTTGTATAAATGCATAGGTTTGAAAGCAGTCAGGTTACTTCTGAGCAAAGGATGGAGGAGATAAGGGGTGATCTAGGCAGACTTCCAGCATCATCTGTATTTGAAATTTACAGTGAGAATGTATTAATGCAAAGCCCGTGTGATTAGAAGTTAACAAAAGAATGCATTTTTTTTTTTTAAGGAGAAAGCTTCCCATACTTATGGCAGACAGGCAGACACGCCAATCCAAAACATGTCAGCCTCCGATGGGCAGGCATGTTCGGTTACTACGAGGCAGCTTTGCATCTTGTCACTGCCACGTACCATTGTGTGGCTGGGTGCCCCCGAGCCCCTGTGTAAAATGGAGCTGAGGGTGTGAGCCTCCGAGATGATTGTGAGGACTAAACGAGTGGTTCGTGTGAAGTGCCTGGCAGAGAGTAAGTGCTGACACTTTGACCACCGTCCTCGTTACTTGGACCACCCTGTAAGATACCCAGCACATAATGGGTGACACAGCACACAGACCATCTCTGGGGGCTGTTGCCCTTTGAGTAAGGTCAGGAGGCAGCCTGAGAATCCTCTCAGTGAAGGTGTCTGTCCAGGAGCCGTGCTGGTCCCCTGTGAGAACTGCACTTTCCAGGGGCCAAACTTGGTACTTAGGAAACACTAAACGCAGCTCTCCGAGAATAACTTGTCCCCAGGTGGCTCCTCCTTGCTGAGGAGCTTGTCAAGAAAAGTCCCTGGGGGGCCGGCCGAGTGGCGTGTTGGTTAAGAGCTGGCTTGGGATGCCAGAGGGCCCCGGTTCGGATCCCACATATGAGGGCCAGTGACACTGCCCTCCACAGCTAAGATGCTGAACAACAGCTCAACCTGGAGCTGGGCTGCCGTGAGTCGCCGGCGACGGCATAGGCTGCAGCCCCTGCTGCAGTGGGTTGCCATGGGCTACCGTATGTAGCCAGCAGCCAGTGTGAGCGGCCAGCAGCCGCCGTGAGCAGCCGTCCAGAAGCCGGCGACTGATCTGCCTCGCCCGGGAAGAGCGCAATGATGGTGCCAACTTGGGCCAGCGAAGCAACGTCCTCCACAACTAGACTGAAGAAACAAAAGGACAGCAACTTGTCTGTTCCCCTTCCCCCAGTTCCCCAGCACTGTTCCCATCCCCCAATTCCCCAATAAAATCTTAAAAGAAAAAAAAGAAAAAAGAAAAGTCCCTGGGGCTGGATGGAGGGGCAGGGGGAGTCAGTGTTGAAAGGGGGTGGCGCTTCCACTGGGGGATCAGAAAAAGCTCTGGAGGTGGATGGCCGTGGTGGCTGCACAACAGGGTGGACGTACTTAATGCCGCTGAACTGGACCTGTGAAAACGATTGAAATGGCACATTTTTGGTATCTGTCGCTACCACGGTTAAGACAGAGACAGGGAGGGGAAGAGGAGGGAATGGAGGGACGAAGGCTGGCTGGCCAGTCGCTGGGAGTCGGCCTGTGGTGACGGCCAGAAGGGGCCTCCGTCTTCCAGAACTAGTTGCCCTCCTGTGAGTCCTGTTTGCACAAATGATACAGGTGCTAGCACCTCCAGTCCCTCGGGCAGCTGAGACATGGAGCAGTGCGTGGAGAGGGGTGATGCTTTCCGTGGTCTGTGTGGCTGTGTGGTGGTCAGGGCTGTCTGCACCTGGCCGTCCAAGCAGGGTTGCTTTCTTCATCCTCCGGGTGCTTCCTAGCGTAATGAGTGAACAGCCTCCTCCTTTGAACACATTTCCTGAGCCCCCGGTGAGCCAGTCTCTGTCAGGTGCTGGCTGCTCCTGGTGAGGAAGACTGACTCCTGCCTGGGTGTGTCGAGGGGTGGGTCCCCATTCCATTGCTTTGAATACTAGATACGGAGGTGCTGAGAAGTGTGCTGTGTTCTCTCTCCTGCTACTTCTGTCGCAGATGAGGTGCCCGTGTGCCCTCGGGGCTGTCCTGTCCTGTTCTCTCGGTCCTGTCAGCAGTCTCCTGTCTGTCCCCACTCCAGCTGCACCCTGTCGCCCTTACGAGCTTTTACCCATCCACCCTGTTCCTCTTTGAGAGCACGGCCAACCTCTGTCCTTATTTCCAAACAGATTTAAATTAGTTTATTGAAGCCCATCAAACACCAGTAAACGCCCCCTGGATCTTCATTGAGGCTGAAAGAAGGGATGTGTTTGCGGAGAATCGAATATCATGGTCCACGAATATAGTATGTTTGATGGTGGTTGTGTTTTTTAATATCTTCTGGCATTTCCAACGCCCCAATTAAAGGTTTGTGTAGCCACCTGGAACTAGTTGTCCCCATGCCCTCCTCCCCTGCACGTCTGAGTCGGGGTAACCCCGTCCCTCGCTCTGACACACCCCACACTGCATGTGGGAAGGGCCCCTCTGGGTGGGCTGCTCTTCTCCATCCAGCCTCAGGGTAGAGAGGGCAGTCGGGGGTGGGCTGTCCTCCTGGAAGTTGGGAGGAGAAAGGGGAGGTTGATGTACAGGGTGGCCACTGATTCTGAGAGCATGCATATGTAACAAGTGACATGCTGATACTGTGTTGCATTAGGTGATAAAATAATGTACATGTCTTTCCAAACACGACCATCCTGTGTAGCCAGATCTCTCAGGAAGTCCTCTGCTGTTATAAGAAACCTGTGTCAGAGTGGCCACAACCCACGATTGTCTCACAGGAGAAGAAAGGACGAAACTCATGTTTACTGCTGGAAACCAGAGCTCGGTGGGGAGCCTTAACTTCCTAGAGAGGCTGAGAGGGCGGGGCAGCGCGTAGGCTGCCGGCTTGGTTCTCCAGAGAATGCCCCTCCCGCATTCTGTTTCTGCATGAGACTGACCTTCGGGGGCGTTATTACCGAAACAGGTTTATTTGACCCGAAACTTGGCTGTTCTGGGCTCTTGGTCCCTGTGCTACCGCCTTCCCCACCCCTCCCCCCGAGGGCTTGTACTGAATGAATGAGTGAATGAATAAAGACTTGGTACCAGGGGAAAATATGAACGTTTGTTCCAGAAATATTTATGGAGAATGCACTATCTGCTGGACCCTGGAGGTACGCAGATAAAAAGCAAGGATCTGTCCTCGGAGCCTCCAGCATTCCTCGGTAGGTTTGTCCGCATTTCTAACAGACAGCCCCAGTGGCCACCAATGGCGGCAGTGTTTCTTCTTTACAGCCCTCCTCCAGCACGGTGCCCACAGCCTGCAGCCCAACATGGAACAAGTGGCAACAGGGCGCCTGTATTGTGAGCCTCAGAGGGAAACCTACCAGATTAGGGAAGTTGCTTCTGGTCCTAGTTTGCTAATGAAGAAAGAAATCATGATTGGGTGTTGAATGTTATTCAATGCTTTCTTCTTACATCTTGGAGATGATCATAATTTAAGGACTTCTCACATTTGATTTTTAAAACATAAGTCCATTTTGTTGATATAATTACCTACGGCAAAACGTGTCCCTTAGAAGCGTATGATTAGGTGAGCCTTAAAAAATGTGTACACTCATGTAATGATCGTGTGACAGTCAAGGTGCAGAGCATTCCAAAGAGCCCAGAGCTTTTTTATGCCCGTTACCAGTGAACCCACCCCACGGCAGCCACTGAAGTGCCTTCTGTCCACGCAGATTAGTTTTTGCCTATCAGAAAATTTCATAGAAATGGGATCATGCAGTATGTACTGCTTTATATCTGGCTTCTTTCCCTGACCTTGTTTTTAAGATACAATCATCATGTTGGCTGTGCCAGAAACTCGTCAGTAGAATAAGAGTATCCTATTGTAATGTCGTACCGTCATTTGTCCACCAGTGGATGGGCACTTGAGTTGTTTCCAGTCCGGGGCTATTGTAAATATTTGCATACAAGTGTTGATGTGGTTATGTGTTTTTGTCTCTCTTGTGTAATTATCAGGCATTGCTAGATGGACGGCCTGTATACACTGAGCTTTGTAAGAAATGGCAAAACTTTCTCCCCCTAAGTGGCTGTGTCATTTAACATTCCCAGCGGCAGTGGGATAAGCGTTAAGGACCCATGTGCCCCTTCACCCGCCCTTGGTTTGCAGCGCATGTAATGTTCGCCATTCCAGTGCGTGTGTTTTGTTTTGTGGTTTTATTAGCATCTCCCTAATGACTAATGATGAGCATCTTTTCATGTGTTTATTGGCCACTTGGGTATCTGCTTTTTGCAAAGTGTCTGTTCAAATCTTTTACCCGTTTTTTTAAAAGTTGGGCTGGGTGTGTTCCTGAGTTGTAGGAATTTCTTTTATATATTATGCATGCAAGTCCTCTGTCAGATATATGTGTTTTTTAAAGATATTTTCTCCCAGTGAGTGGCTTGCCTTTTTCCCTTTTCATACAGTATCTTTTAAAGAAGAAACATTTTTAATTTCGAGGAAGCCCTATTATTGTTTTCTTTTACAATTGATACTGTTTATGGTCTAAAAAACCTTCATCTATCTCAGGGTTCATAAAGATTTCTCTCTCTCTCTCTCTCTCTCTCTCTCTCTCGCTCTCGCTCTCGCTCTCGCTCTCGCTCTCTTTTTTTTTTTTTGCAGAAGTTCCATGGCTTTAGCTTTTACTTTAAGTCTGTAATTTGTTTCACATCAATTACTTGTATCATCTTAAACCCAACCTTTCATTCTTGGTGTCTGCCCAATGTTAACACATTGTATTATTTTCAACATGTTGCTGGATTCTGTTTGTTAATACAGTAAAACCTTGGATTGCGAATAACTTGGTTTGCAAGTGTTCCGCAAGACAAGCAAACATTCCTAATACATTTTAACTTGGTAAACGAGTGATGTCTTGCAATACGAGTAGTTTGTTTCTGGAACGAATTATGCTCGCAAACCAAGGTGTGACTGTATTTTGTTTCTTCATCTGTGTTTATGATTAAGGTTGGCCCATGGTCACTGTCAGGTTTCAAGATCAAAGTTTTGCCAGCCTCTTAAATGAGTTGGGGCGTATGCCCTGTTAATTCTGTTCACGGTAAATTTGAGTTTAGTTGGATGATTTGTCCTTTGAATGTGGGTGGAGCTCCCCAGTAGAGCCATCTGGACCTTAATCTGATGGTAAAGTCTTGACCGTGAAAATGGGGTGCCTGAATCTTGGGGAGCAATGGTCTGGAGGTAGCATGTCCAAGGTACCCAGAGTAGCATGTGGAGATGCAGGTGAAAGTGTGCCCTGCCTGCTGGGTGGGGACAGCAGAGACGGAGGTCTTTGGGATGTTACGCCTGCCGGGGCTGTGATCTGCCCGTCAGTGTCGGAGGCCTGGTGCATTCTTGGTGGCCCCTTCAAAGATGTTTCAAGAGGCTCCGTCTGGCCCAGGGCCTCCCAAGCAGTGGGTGTTTGGGGCAGGATTGGCTGGACCCCTAGAGACTCGCCTCCTGTGACTAGCACAATGGAGGGCCTCCTGGACGAAGCCAGTTTGAGTACGAAAGCCTGCTAAGGCCAGCTCTCCTCAGATTCTGGGAAAGGAATGGAATGAATTTCTGATTCTTGCTTCCTGAACGATGCCCCGGAGGGAAACCCTCACGGCAGAGCCGGGCTGTCTGTCAGATGTCCTTCCCCTCCCCGCTGTGTCCCTGCTGTAAGGCCCATGCCCGCCTTTTTCCCACATCCCGCGAGCTGCCGTTTCCTGGTCATGACTGAGATTTCGAGCCTGTTAGCCAGCTTGCTGTGGCTCCTCCGTGTGTTTCCCTTACGAGGACCTGGGGACCGGGCAGGCATGGTGGCCTTTCCTGTCTGTACCTCCGTAGGCACTGGGTGTAAGAGGGGTCTGGTGTTTGGTGAGTGGAAGTGGAATGCCTCAGCCCCAACCCTCACCCCGGAATGCTGACAGAGATGTGCCCCGTGGGCTCTCAGAACGGAGACATGCAGGGCTGGGCGGTGGCGTGCCCGCCCCAGCCTCCATGCCGCAGGACAGCCGAGCAGTCCCTGGTCATCCACAGAGTGCTTCTTTCTGTGCCTGGGCTGAGGGGCAGGCCAGGGGCACCGGGGCAGCTGCAGCCCCCGCAGTGCCCTGGAGCGCAGACGCAAGTTCCTTTGTGCTCGTCGGGCGTGTGCCGCTGTAATGCCTGAGGGACAGACAGCACCCAGGCTGAGTGGCACACAGTGCACGTTGGGCACTCATGGCCCTTCAGGTGGGCTGGGGGTTGACTGGCCCGGCTGGGTCAGGCTAGACTTGGGCTTTGAGTCAAGTACAGGGTCTTTGTTTTGGAGCCCAGACTGAAAGGACAGTGAAGGTTCTAGTTTAATTCTTTACAGAAGAAAGTTGGAGGTCATGTTACGAAAGGGAGCCACAGCTCTTATAAAATCGCTTATAAACCAGCGTCAGAAGGATGGTCCTCATGCGTCATTTCTCTGATTTTACTGACATTTTGCTCGAATTCTGTCTTGTTTCAGGGAAATAGTGGAACATATGGTCCAGCACTTTAAAACACAGATCTTTGGGGACCGGAAGCCAGTGTTTGATGGAAGAAAGAACCTCTACACAGCGATGCCTCTTCCAATCGGAAGGGAGAAGGTGAGTTCAGAGGCGGGCATGGACCACACCGGGTGACAAAGGTCATTCATTGCTCCTGGCCATCCCACCTGAGAGGGGAGGGCCCAAGTTGGCTCTGCACTTCCTCCTGAGACCCCCGAGGACTGCCTTCCGTGTGCCGTGGTCTCCCGTGGTAGAGGGTTCAGTTGTCTGCGTCCACAGAGTTGAGAACATCTTGAAACCAGTGAACTTTTAAATGTAAAACACGGGCCACGAACCAGCACCAGACGGGAACCTGGATCACCCTACGGGACTGACTGTAGAGCTAAGGAAACGCGTGTCCGCCTAAGTGTAGGCGTGCGTGACAGTGGCAGTGAAACAGCTAATAATCGGCTGTAGCCAGTGATTCATCTGAAATAAGAGTCATGACAGCCAGTCAGCTCGGGAGTAGTGGTTATATTAAAGTGTCACCTTTTCTTACTGTCTTTATCCTTATCGTGGCTTCATTTAAAAAGTAATAAAATTTCTGCCTAGAAGTTGTCACCTCTTGGCACATCTTGCAACGAACGGGCTGCTCCAGGGTGATCATGGGCGTTGTTTCTAAGTAGGAGAAGAGCAAGGACTCAGCTCAGCAGTATTTTTACACAAACTTACACAAAAAAAGTAACTTAACTATCCCAACGAGAACAGGAAAGCTCGTCCCCTTTGAGAACAACCACACAATTAGCCCCTGAAGCCCCGCTGGAGCCCCGAGAAGGCGCAGAGCTCAGAGCTCAGAGGGTCTCACCCTGTTGTCCAGGGGCCTGTATGTTCTCTGCAGGCATCACTTTTTTCTTTTTTCTTTTTTTCTTTTTTTGCTTTTGCATTTTAATAATAATCTTTAAAGACTAAGCTCCTTTCGCCTGCCTGGATGGCAGGCAGGCTGGCTTGGAATTGCGGGGACCTGATAAGAGTGGAGGACGTTAGGGCTGAGGGAAGGCCGGTGCTGATAAGGGCTGTGTGCTGAAGGGTCTCTCGGTGATTCTCAGAGATAGCACTGGCACACGGCTGGGCACGGCCTGGCACAGGGCGATGGACGTTGGTGTTCAGAATTGGACGGAGTGCCAGGACCCTACCTGTCAGCTGAGTAGGCTCGCCCCTTGCAAATGAGCACGCTGTGCATTTGAAAGTTATTGATTATAAAGCTTTGTGACTAAATTTGCACATTTGTTTTTGTTTGAAGTTGTGTAAGAAAGAAACGCATAAGGAGTTTATTCACTGTTTGGTCTGTGCGTGTTGACACTCAGACACCAGGAGGGCACAGGAACATTTTCCCTTGGGGGTGGTGGGGGCGTCGCTGCGGTGTGCACGTTTGCAACACATCCTAGTAGAAGTTAACAGCACAGCTCCGGGTTCACCTTGGACCTGACTGAGACCTTGCTTCGTCCTTACTCCTGGTGGGACCTTGGGCAGCCCACCTCACCTTGCCAACCTCAGCTGTCACACCTGTAAGAGGGGAGGTGCATAGAAACGACCTTGCGGGGCCTTGTGCAAGTCGAATGAGCGAATGCACCCCAAGAAGAGAGCTTTCCGCGTTATGTGCTTCCGCTGCCCTGGGTCCCTGCTAACCACAAGTGCTGTTCAGCGTCCACATCTCTAACCAGCTCCCACAACCCACTGCTGGTCCCAAATCAATGAGCTGTCAGGGTCTAACGTGCTTAATTACACCTGGGACATGGTGCGTACTGAGCAGGTACTACTGGTTACCGTCCGCTAAGGGATCTTGTGTCATCCTAACCCACACGTCCCCAGGGGTCCAATGCCAGCGATGGCCCTCCATATCTACTGCCCCATACCTCATGGGCGCTCAGTGTCCCTTAAGTTTAATCCCAACCATCCTTGTCCTGTTTTCAGGTGAGCTTCAAGAACCTACCCGAAGCTGCGGCGTTCGGTGAGCGTGGGGTCCCCTAATTTGCAGACCACTCCTGCCACTCATTGTTCAGGTTCTGTCACATATTCATGATATGCAGAAATGAATCGCTTCCCTCAGAGCTCAAATAAAACATTGCCCCTTTTCGGGCCTCATGCATTTGCATCTTGTAGCCAAGTGCCATCGTTTTTCTTTTTTCTTATGTTTGCTCATTTTTCTATAAAGTATTTTTCTTAATTTTTGTGGGCACTTCTGTAATAAAACAGAAAATCCTCTCATGTCATGCTCACCCCATGTCTGCTGGCGGCTGGATGGGGGCTGCAGGTGGCCTTGTCCAGGCTTCTGGGCAGCGTGTGTCCCGGGTTCCACAGCCCAGCTCTGTCACCTCCTCTTAATCTCTCCGACTGAAATCCGAGCCCACCCGCCTTAGCTCCAGCCCCTTGAGCACTGAAACACCACCAGGCCAGCCTCTCCCTTTTCAGAACCGGAGATGGAGAAAGTTGTCCAAGCTGCTCCCCGTTGGGATTTAACTCCAAGCTCAGTGTTAACAGTGACGCAATAGGACTGGCAGGGCTGGAATTCGTGTGGTCTGTCGTCCCTGATGCCAGGTCCAGCCCTACGCCTTCACATACTAGGACTGCGTGTTCCTGTAGCTGCAGCCCCCATCCACTCACTCAGGGAAGGCGCGAGCGGCTTAGAAGACAGCAGCACGTTAGGCCAGATCCACAAATCAAAGCAATAACAGCCCTTACGTGGAAGGCATCCAGCGCGGGGGATGTGGCCTCGCACGGAGCCCGTTCTTGCCACGCCTGTCTGCTCAGCCCTGGGGCTGGGATGTGGGGCATCAGGGCCCTCAGTGCAGTGACCTGCAGTGAGAGGTGTCGGCGATTCTGAGCCAGGCAGTGAAGCTTCTGCACTTGGAGGAGGTTTGAGGACTGGCTGGTGGGGGGCAGGGGCCGTCCTTGGGGTTCTCCCCCCAGGCACGTGCAGGTGGAGGGGCGGCTCTGATTTGGGCCCAACCTGCCGCCTTTCCAAGCTGAGGGTCCCTCCAGTGACACTGCGTTTGTCAAGGTGCCTCGAACCTAGCTGTCCAGGACGGAGGTGCTTGGCAAGTGTCACACCTAACAGAGCAGCCACTTCCTGTCTGTCCCTGCTGGTTTTACCTGCCAAGGGCGACTCCAAATTCCCAGCCCCATGCTGGGCGAGGCGGAGGTTTCTCTTCTTGGGTAATTTGGAAGGGCAGCTCTTCGCTTTCTGAGGAGATCCGTTGCTGTGCAAAGTCACAGGAAGCCTTCAACTCTCAGCTCCCTGTACCCATTTAAAACAAGATGTGACCTGCACGTCCCCTTGTGGAAAGGGCCCTTGGCAAGGAGCCCAGCCTGGGCCCCTGGGAGGCCGCGGCAGGGTCTGGATCCTCACGACCAGCCCCACGCTGAGTGTGGCAGCCCAGGGCCCTGCCAGCTCTGTCACTCCTTCCTCAGGAACAGATGGCAGTGAGTTATGGGGCCTTGGCCCGCACAGCAGCCAAGTTTTGGAGAAGAAACCCCAGTGGAGACGTGGCCGTTGCTCTGTGCTCTCCTGGTTGTATACAGTCTTTGTGTCCCTTACAATGTGGTTTCTCGTCTGCCTCCTAGCCGTGTGGTGGCACCAAACCAGGGTTCTTCCCATTGCAGTTCGAGTTCTGTCACCCTGGTGACTTCCACACAAAGCAAGTGGAGTGTGGCTGACGTCTTTCTGCAGAGATGGAACCTCACAGCTGTCTCACCATTTTCCAGGCTCTGGATCAGTGCTGTTAGCCGATATTTCGGTTGTCCATGTTCAGAAGATGGCACTTGCAGTGTTCTGGGGTCCCAGGCGCCCCTCTACGGGTGCTGGCGGCCTCGGTTGGCACAAACGTTCTGTGAGGAGGGCGGGCCATCCTCTTGTGCCATAAGTGCAAACGGAGAGCCCCGTGGAGCCGCCTGTCTGTGAGCAAGTCGTAGGAGATTACAGAGCTGGGAGCCCCGTGTCCTGGGGACCTCCTGTCAGTGCCCTTTGGCTGCTGCGTTACTGGGACCGAGAGCTTCAGGCTGTTCGGAGATTGAAGTATCTGTCTTGGTGTGTGGACTGGCACTGCTGCCAGCAGCCCAGACAGACATGCAGACCGTTCTCCACCTCACATCACAGCCAAAGCCCAGTGTCACCCTGCCACACAGTGTGACATTTCTGTTGAAATCTCCATTGTTCCTAAGCTATTAGATACCAGTCAGCCTCTCGAGACATCACGTCTGGCAGAGAACGTTTTAGAGCCTGGAGTTATTCTCTCCCCTTTGTACAGGGGCCAAGAGGAGGCTGGACTGGAGTCGATTGAAAAATACAAGGATCTTTTGCTGAAAGAAAGTGCACCCCTCCGAGTCCTCCCTCAGTTTACTTACAGAGGCATTTCTGAAGGATGATATTAACAAGCATCTAATTAGTACCAATTCCGAGCCATTCTCTTGCCGGCCGAGGGCTGCTGGGTAGAGGTGTGCCTACGGTGTAATTTGGAAATCCTCCTGGTGGTCGTTCTCCATCCACCTGTTTGCTGTCCTTGGCGTACCACCTCTGAATAGATGGGGCCACCAGTCCCCTCTGCTGCTCCATAGGGAAGCCCTCCCCTGACGCCAGCCCAGCCACGGGGCCACCGTCACATCCTTTTCTGGAGTCACGCTGTCCGAAGGGGACACTTGCCTCTTCGCTGCACATGACCTGCTGTAACTCGGTCAGCCTCCTGGGCCTCAGTTTCCCTAACTGGAAGTATGGGAGGGGCTGGGGTGTTGCGAATGATAGGTTACTGGGGGAAATACACAGTGCCTGCCAGCTTCTTATCACTATGTTAAACGCTAGGCTTCAGTTATTGCTTTTCTATGATGCATTTAAGTTTTTATTATGAAATACACACACACACACACACACACACACACAGTGCCAAAAAAATGTATACACATTTTAAGAAAGGAAAAAACTATTAATTGTAATAATATATATGGATAACAAAAGGTGAATACAAGTCACGTTGGACTTCTGCAATTACAAGAGGTGCTCAAAGTGGTTCCCATCAGCGTCCAGACACTTCTGATTACGGCAAACTCTCTTAAATGTGAGATTGCATCTCTTAAAATATGTATACATTTTGTTGGCACCCCCAGAATATGTATAAAACAGTAATAAATTCCATGTATCCACCGTCCAGGCCAAGATGTTCTATCCACCCTCCCCCAGCCCCCCCTTCCCTCGCCATGCTCCCCAGTTGCATGCCCTGTCCCTGCCCCTGCGGCCACTGTCCAGGTAACTCAGGTTAAGTTGACCCTTTGCTCTTCATTGGTCTTATCAGCTGTGCATGTGTCCCTAAAATATATTGTTTTGTTCTGAAGGGAATCCCACTGTAGTGCCCTTCTGTGTCCGTGTGGGCCTGTGTCTAAGCACCAGGCACAGGTAAAAGGGATGTGTCTACCTGGGCACAGGTGTGCAGGTGAGTTCCGTGCAGTCTGGCTGCTGCTCTAGTGATGGTCGGATGAGGTGGCCAGTGCGTGAGGGTGGGAGCGAGCATGTGCGGTCAAAATGATGACCAGTGCTCAGCGGCCACACGGGGCCAGTGGCTGCCATGCTGGGCAGCTCAGAAAGAGACCGTTTGCATTCTTACAGAAAGTTCTGTTGGACAGGGCTATTGTAGACTATCGTAGCGAATACTCTGAGGTTTGGCTCAGAATTTTAATTTCTTCCCAGATAATTCTGGTTGGTCTTCTTTGCCCTTTTGTGCCCGGCGACGCTGGTGCCACCGCCTTTCCTATACATGGTGGGGCACGACGGTCCTGCAGAACCGCTTCAGGAAACGTCCAGTGTGTGATGCCCCCACGGCCCACATCCTTCAAAGATGACCATTTCCCCGCATGTGGTCGTGAATTTGTTTAATCAGACAGAAAGGTTGAAGGGATTGTACGATGCACGCCCATCCAGGTTCCACAGTTGTTGGCGTTTTGCTGTTTGTTATTATGTGTCTATCCTGAGAACATTTTTTGTTCATGATTTAGTCTTTGCAAAACTAGCCTGTGGGTGCCTTCTTACGGGGCTGGGAAAACGGGATCCCCAGACCCCCAGCAAGCTGCCACCACCGCTGCCTCGGCCCTTCCTGAGAGGGGCCGACCCGACCCCCAAACCCCAACCTGAGCAGCAGCCACCCCTGTCTGGCGTTGCCTCCGTGGGGTGTGGTGTCTCGCCACCTGTCTCCTGCTGCCACTCGTGTGGGGTCAGGTACAGAGTCCACACTAGACGTGTGTGGAAGGGAGAAGTCCCCAGTCCTACCTGTTACTGCTGGTGGGTGTGAGGGCTGTGCACGTGCCCACACACGTGTGCTTGGAGAAAGGACTGAGTTTCCCTGACCCACCGCCTTCGACCTCCCAGTAGCTTCTTTAGACGGAAGCGTGAATAACCGTGTCCTCTGGGCCCCTCACAGGTGGAGCTGGAGGTCACGTTGCCAGGAGAAGGGAAGGACCGCATCTTCAAGGTGTCCATCAAGTGGGTGTCCTGTGTGAGCTTGCAGGCGTTACACGATGCACTTTCGGGGCGGCTGCCCAGCGTCCCCTTTGAGACGATCCAGGCCTTGGACGTGGTCATGAGGCACCTGCCGTCCATGAGGTGAGGACAGGAGAACCAACGGCATCTGCTGCCAACCCTGCGCGTTACCTGGAGAGTGTGAATCCTGTTCGAGGAAGAGCTGGTTTCCGGAGTCGGGGTGATGGTCATATGTGGGTCTCCATAATGAAAAGAATAGCAGTGCTGACGTGGGGGAAAGCTTAGTATAAAAATCAGTCACCAGAACTCAGCCCAGCACAGAAAGGCGACGTCCCGGCGTCGAGTGCACTGGTGCCACGAGCCCTGTTCTGTTTCTCGGCTGCCGTCATACCTGGGACTTGTGATAGTGGGACAATGTCCAGATTCTACAGGTGACAGAGCTCCCACCACGTGGAGGAGCCTCTCAGGACTGTGGGGAGCACCACGGAGGCTTCAGACTCTTGTTTTAGTCTGTGGGGTCACTTTCGTCCCACAAATCGCCACTCTTGAACTTGCTGGGATCAGAGGGTAGGTGATAGTCTGACAGATGGTGACACTCCAGTGGCTCAGAAGTTGTCTACTCAACTCACCCAGTACCGACTGGAACTCTGAGGTCTGAGGGGAGAGCGAGGTTTCCTTTGTCCTTTTGTGAGTGTAAGACAAGGTGACTTGAAGTGCTGTGCTACATTTTAAAGGGGACCTTGATGGTCTCAGTCGTCAGACTCGGGTGGGGCTAACCTGGTACAGGGAAGGCTGTCACTGCTGCCAGAGATTCTCCCCGCTTCTCCCTCTCCCCCCGCCCCGCCCCACGCCCAGCATCTAACCTGTCACAGCTTGGAACCATTGATGGGGGGAGGGTGGGTGGGCGCAAGAAAGAAAAACAAATCTAGAAGGGTAGTTGCCAAAACGTTGAGTACATTTTTTAAATGAGTGTCACAAATTATTGTGATTTTTATTTTCTGAATTCCTTTGACTGAATTACCATGTTACTTTTATAATCGGGGAAAGTCAACTTTCATTTTGGAAAAATAATAGAAAAAGAGGGGCAGGATTAACAGCCAAGGTCGGGGGAGTGCAAGCGCCGAGCGGCCAGTGCTGCCAGCAGGTGGATAAGGTCACCGCCCGACGTCTTCCCTTCGGGGTCCTAGTGGTGTCGCGTCCCGGCCACCAGGCACTGAGACGGGCCCTCTTGTTTCAGGTACACCCCCGTGGGCCGCTCCTTCTTTACCGCGTCCGAGGGCTGCTCCAACCCCCTGGGTGGGGGCCGAGAGGTGTGGTTCGGCTTCCATCAGTCCGTCCGGCCTTCTCTTTGGAAAATGATGCTGAATATTGACGGTAAGCAGAGCTCGGTCCTTTTTGCGGGGTGGGGTTGGGGGCTTCCTGAGCGGCCAAGACCTTGGGGAGGGCCCGAGTGGCCGGCTCCGAACACGGCCTGTGTCAGAGCCAGAGATGCCGTGAGGCCTTGCCTGGCCTGTGTCACCTGTGTCACGTCAGGGCGGTGGTCCTCGGATGGAGCAGCGAGCCGCCTGGGGTCTGGGCCTCTAACACGGTCCCCAGTGCTGGTGGTGTCCACTGGACACAAGTGGGTTTTCCTGGGGGTGGTGAGTGGACAGCCCACTGCCGGGTCCCCCTTGTCGCCCGTGTGTGTTCTCAGCCTGGCTGGTGCGACACAGGGTTGCTGATGAGGGGCCCGCCTGGCCTGTGGCCTTTGGCTCCTTCAGGTTGGTGGGGGTCGCTGCCCCTCTCGGGGGACTCACTTCCTGTCTGTGGCGGGTCACACAGGGAATGGTAAACCTCAGAGAGAGCTGAGCCACAGGGAGTCCGGGAAGCCAAGCCTCACGGTTATTGTGATCTGTAGGGTTTTTTTGGGTTTTTTTGAACCTAGTTTTCTCCTCAGAGGGTGACTTTAGACTTTACCAGCCCCTCGTGGTTGCCCCCCAGAGGGCATATCGGGCAGCCCTTGAACAGGCAGGAATCACCCCTGGCTCTGTCCCGCCCCCAAGGCAGGGCAGTGAGCACAGAGGCCAGGTGAGGGGGGCACCTGGAACCGCTGGTGGTCGGCCCCCATGTCACCCTTCCGCCTTTGTCTCTTTCTTTCCCGCCTCCAGTCTCAGCAACCGCGTTTTATAAGGCACAGCCAGTAATCGAGTTTGTTTGTGAAGTTTTGGATTTTAAAAGTATTGAAGAACAACAAAAACCTCTGACAGATTCCCAAAGGGTCAAGTTTACCAAAGAAATCAAAGGTAGGTAGCTGCTGGGGGCCCCCGAGGCCCTGCTGCACTGCCTGGGCTCTGGCTGCTGCGCGTGTGTCTGGGGGCAGAGGTGGCGGCAAAGTGACCATCAGTGAATCAGCTCGGAGATGGATTGTACCCATTTCACAGAGCAGGAGCAACAGTGTCCTAAGTGATTGACTATGTGCGGGGCGGGGGGCGGGTGGTGACCCAGCGATGTCCCTGTCGTTGAGGTCGGGACCAGAGAGCAGCAGCGTGATTCCAGTCAGTGTCTCAGTAGCTTCTAGAGTGGACATGCACCCCCGTACCTGCCGCACCCCCTCCGCCTGAGTGCCGCTGGGGCACACGCGGTGCAGGGTTCCGTGACTTGGCCCTCAGCGGAGAATTGGCGGGCAGCTGTCACTCTCTCCACAAGCCGCCACGGCCCTCTGCACCTGTCCTTTTCTGAGGGCGTCCTCAAGGCCCCAGCGGCACTCCTTGCTAAAAATAGCCCTGAAGGAGGGGGCACAGAGCTGGGGTAGCAGACGCCATCCCCCAGACGGAGCCCACTCGGTCCCCCTTCTCTTCAAGAGCGGTGTCCTGACCGTGACCTTAGCATTGCTGGGACAGAAGGCTTCCCTGTGGGTGATGTGGGTCCAGCCTCGGTGTCACCCTCCCCCAGCTGCCCCACAACACCCTGCCGTGGGCCTGGCAGCGCAATTCCCGTGAAAACCGGCCACGGGAAGCGGGGTTTGTGCTCCCGACCGGGTGGCTCTCGACGCTGAGCTGCGCTGTTCTGTGTCGCCAGGTCTGAAGGTGGAGATCACGCACTGCGGGCAGATGAAGAGGAAGTACCGCGTCTGCAACGTGACCCGGCGGCCCGCCAGCCACCAAACGTAACCGGCCTCCCCCCACTCTTGTCACTCTGACCCCCGCTGGCAGTTAGCGGCCCGACTCAGACCCAGTGACCCTTCCGGGAAGGATGACCGCATTCCAGTGTTACAATTCCGAAGCTACACCGTTAGCTCAGTAGATTCCAAATGTCACCTATGGAAATGCGATAAGGGGACCCCACCTGTGTTGGGGGGACGCCTCCCTGCTGGTTTTCCTTCCGGGGATGTTACCGGGCGAGAAGGGTCTGCCTTGTCCTCAATGCTGAGCAAGTGCTGGGGGGGGAGGGGTCAGGCACGAGTGCCGTGTGCTGGCCCCCAGCCCAGTGCAGTCGCTACCCTGGCCACAAGAATGGGTGCCGCCTCAGCTAGTGTGCGTTCACTGGGGGAGAAGTGAGATTTCACCCCTGTACCCCTTACCTGAAGGCCTCCTGGAACCAGTGAACACGCCTGCGTTTGTTTATTTCATGGTCATTCCGTGGACCAGGCCGGGTCTGTTGCTGGGCACTGACTGGGGACACAGGATGCACAGCACCTGTGCAGCAGGAGGACCGGACAAGCCTGCCTCCTTGTCCCGGTGCCTCCTCCCACCTACGGGGGTCGCCTGGCAGTCTGGGTGGTCCCGCCCGTGTGTGCAGGACACCACTGCGCTCTCCCATCCCTGCCCGCAGGCTCTTCCTGCCTCAGCCAATCCACGTGTGGCCGTGGGTGCCCGAGCAGACCCGGCTTGTCCCTTCCTTCATCCCGTCCTAGGAGGTGTCAGGTCCTCCGGGGCAGGCACTTGGCCCATTCAGCCGCGAACAACTTTCGTAGCCAGTCACGGCCCACAGTCAGCTGGGAAGTGCACAGAACTTCTTTCTGGATTTTTCTTCATTTGCCCCAAATCCCCTACGCACACTGTGGCTGCAGTGTGTCGTTTGTGGTTACTGCATGTTGTAGGCATGTAGGTATTTTTTATTTCCCAGCTGCCGAGCTAAAATGAAAGGTTAGGGACTCAGGAATATTCCAGGTCACCCAGAAGACATGCTTGGTTTGGGCTTCTGGGAGGGACTTTGAACATTTGCTCTGACCCATCACCCTGTGCCTTCTTCAGCCCTGAGAAAGCAGCCCCGGGTGAGCGGGTGTGTGCAGGGCTCAGCCGTCTGTCCCCGTGGGCCCTGGGCAGCTGCGGGCCTGAGCCAGCCCTTTGCTTTCCCAGATTCCCTCTGCAGCAAGAGAGCGGGCAGACGGTGGAGTGCACGGTGGCCCAGTACTTCAAGGACAGGCACAAGCTGGTTCTACGTTACCCCCACCTCCCGTGTTTACAAGTCGGACAGGAGCAGAAACACACCTACCTTCCCCTAGAGGCAAGTCCCACGTCTGGGGCGTCCCTGGGGGCTGCTCGGAAGACTTCACGGGCGGGGACCCCAATCGGCACCCTGGGTCTAAACTTTGTCATCCTGCCACTGTGGGACGTCGGCAGCCTAACAGACATCGTCGCACCTCAGTTTCCCTGTTCGTAAGATAGGATTCGTGGGAAGATGGAGAGCATGTATGTGTAATGTGCCCAGCAGGTCCCTGAGGAGAAAATGCTCAGATCATATTAACTTCTTTCTTGTCTAAAATTCACTTCTTGTTTGGAAAATCCTTGCCTGGGCGGAGCTCAGAGGCTGAAGCTGAGACATGAGTTTTCACTCTTTTCTGTTAGTATCTGAAGTTCTCGGTACTTGTTCCGTTACTCCAACACCTAGGGCCTTGGTCTGGTCTTGCCATGCCCGTTCTGGAAGGTAACTTCCTTCCTGTCGGCAGGCAGCTCTGTATTTCCACGCTCTGAGGACAGAGAGAATCCACGAAACCCAGCGACAGGACACAGCCGCCCATGTGGGTGGGTGACCTCGGAGGCTGCGCTTCCTTTTACAGTACGGGTTCCAGCGCGGGTTTGTGTCATGCTGGGTTTACTTAGGGCGGTTTTCTATCATCAGCCACAGGACCATTGAGCAGCTCTGCAGGCGTGCTGTTCCTAGTGGATCTCAGGGACCGCCGGTGTCTGTGTGACACGTCACAGTGAAGCATGAGGAATGGATGGGTATCGAGCAGAGCCAGCGCCCGGTCCCCCCGCACTGGTTCTCACGCCGTGTTTTTTGTACATCTTTGTAGGTCTGTAACATAGTGGCAGGACAGAGATGTATAAAAAAGTTGACCGACAATCAGACCTCAACCATGATCAGAGCGACTGCCAGGTCAGCGCCCGACCGGCAAGAAGAGATTAGCAAGCTGGTGAGCATCACGGCCCCGGGGCCAGTCCTAGGCGGGTGGGGACACCCTCGGGGAGCCAACAAAGGGTGTCCAGGGAACCCCCGATGCTTTGGACAGACGCGTCCTCTGGAAAGAAGCACAGATCGGCTCTGACTCGCTGCCTTTTCTCGCTTCCCTTTTCAAGATGAGAAGCGCGAGTTTTAACACAGACCCGTATGTCCGGGAATTTGGAATCATGGTCAAAGACGAGATGACAGATGTGACCGGGCGGGTCCTGCAGCCGCCCTCCATCCTCTACGGGGGCAGGGTACGTGCGCGGCTGGGCTGGGAGGGCACGTGGGGGTGTTCGAGTGTGTCTGCAAGTTGATGGCGGAGCGGCAGCACGCGACCCTCAGGTTGGGACCGTCCCAGAGGTGTAGACTCTGGTGCAGGTGAAGGATTGTTTCCGCTCTGGTCCGCGCCTGGCAGGGGTTGTGGGGCTTCATTGTGGGCTGTTTCCTTGGCCCTTTTTGAAGTTTTTCAGAATTCCCCTTTTTCTTTCAACAGGTAATTGTTATTACCCCATCAAACATTTTAAAAGCTTCCTTCTCTGTATGATGGGTACTCTGCCAGTGAATAATTATTGTCCAGAAGCTTACACTGCTTTCCTGTTGTTAATTTTGTTTTGGAGGTATTTGGTCTCAAGCATCGCAGTTAGTCACCTGGGCGTGTGCACGGTTTTGCCCATGAGCTCTCTAGCTTTAATCAGCATGTAATCAAAGGTGCCCTGAGCAGGGAGCCCTGCAGAGCTCAGGAGAAGTCCCGTACCTCCCCACCCCCTACCCCCAGCTGCTCCCTCCGGTGTAGAGCACAGCGTCCGGGCTGGGGGGGCAGGGCCTGGGGGGGTCTCGTCGGGGACAAGGTGGAAACAGCTTTCTACCTGACTTTACACCTTCTTACCTGATGGAATGTTACTCTCGTCCTCAGGACCTGTGGCTGCGTTTAGTTTAGTTCTGTTTGTAGGGTTTTTTCCTTTCATATTTTAAAATATAAGTTCTGGGGTTTTTTTAATGTTTCACAGTTTAAAAGGTACAAAAGAATCATAGGAAAAAGTCTATTTTTTTCCAGCTCTCCATTTCTCCCCAGGAAGCAATCAGTCTTCTGTTTCTCCTTTGTAAAATCCCAGAGGTGATTCACATGTTTTTTTCACCCCTTGTTATGCAAATAGCATGTTAAATACACTTCTGTGTCTTGCCTTTTTTGTTTGTTTAGTATTTTCTCTTAGAGCCCATAGGGATCGTAGAGATGGTTCCATGTATGTGTAACAGGCGGCTTGCTCCTTTTAACTGTTGCGTAATGTTCCTTTGTAGTGGTGTCTCATCCTGGTCAGTGGGCATGGAGGTAGTCCCCATCCATGCATCCATCCATCCACTCATCCACCCACTCATCCATCTTTCATTCACCCGTCCATCCATCTATTCATCCTACATCTATTCATCCATCCACCCACCCATCCATCCATCCATCCATCCATCCACTCATCCATCCATCCACCCATCCTGGGCCACCTGCAGTGCTAGGCAGTCAGAAATTGGAGACAACACAGGTGCAACTCTCGGCCTCAGGAACCACCATCTGCTCAGGGGGGCCAACAGCAATAGGGATGGTGACAAAATCCAAGGTCAGAGGAGTATGTCCCCCATTTTTGCTCACTCGAAGCGTCTTGCCATTTTCAGAACAAAGCGATCGCCACCCCTGTCCAGGGCGTCTGGGACATGCGGAACAAGCAGTTTCACACGGGCATTGAGATCAAGGTGTGGGCCATCGCCTGCTTCGCGCCCCAGCGCCAGTGCACGGAGGTCCACCTCAAGTAAGGCCACTCACAGGGCACAGGCACCTGTCGGGGGTGGAGGGGTAGGGATGGGGCCGCTGGGAGGGCCCACTCACTGTCCGACGGGCTAGGGGCCTGGGGGACATGCGCGCGGTTTTGATGGCAGGTTGGCGGCCTCTCCCTGTCTAGGAGCTCCATCACGGGCCGGGAAAAAACGTGGGCACCTCCGCTGCTTCCACGTCTCGCTCCCGAGCGCCAGTTAGATAAGACACAAAACAGCAAAGGAAGAGAAAGGTTAAAAAGTAGAGGCAAAAGACAATGTTGGATTCATGAATTCAACTTATTTTTTTAAAACACATTAGCTTCATATTTCTCTAAGTGAGGAGAAAAGGAAGCCAGAATGAGGAGGGAGATGGTCCCAGCCAGAGAGGCAGGAAAAGGAGAGGGGTTTCTCCCTCCCAGGCAAAGGGAGGGATTAAAACTCATCAGCAGGGCCGGCCGAGTGGCATGTTGGTTATTAGATGGCTTGGGACGCCAGCTCTGAGCAGCAGGGCCCCGGTTCGGATCCCACATGAGGGCCGGTGACGCTGCGCCCTCTACAGCTAAGATGGTGAACAACAGCTCGACCTGGAGCTGGGCTGCTGTGAGTCGCCGGCGATGGCGTAGGCTGCAGTGAAGCTGCGGTGGGCTGCCATAAGCTACCGTGAGCAGCTGGCAGCCGGCGTGAGATTCCAAGAGCCACCATGAGCGGCTGTCCAGTGACTGGCGTCTGATCTGCCTCACCCGGGAAGAGCGCAATGATAATACCAACATGGGCCAGTGAAGCGACGTCCTCCACAACTAGACTGAAGAACAAAAGGACAGCAACTTGTCTGCTCCCCTTCCCCGGTTCTCCAACACTGTTCCCCTCCCCCAGTTTCCCAATTAAAAAAAACAATCATGGGCAGGAGCAGGGGGTAAGAGACAAGGCTTTGGTTCACTTTGTTGTGGGGCAGCACTCCCCTCCACTTGCCCGGGTAGCTCAGGTAAGGGGCTGGCGCCCCAGGAAGCCTGCGAGATGCAGGGGCCCGCCCTTTGGAGGTAGCAGCGTAAACCTGCACCGTTGTTGCTCGTACAGAACAAACGATGGGGAGACAAAATTTTTGCTTCCCGCCTCCCTTGGGTGGAAGCGGGAGGGAAAACGGCAAAGCCTGAGTATTAGTAGCAGAGGGGGATTCCGAAGAGCCGTGGCTCTCAGAAACTTCTCAAGAGCCGACGTCGACGGCGAGAGGCTGTCCGTGGGAGGCTGACGTTGGTCCATGCTGCACAGAGCCGGCTGGCCGCACAGACAGGGCCTGGGGAGCCAAGCAGAAGGTTAGGGCCTGGTCCCTGTGCCCCTTTGCGCCAGTTTTGCCTGGAGTTAGATGGCCTCAGGGTAACTTCGCGTGCAGCTACAAGGTGTGATCGAAAAATATAGTGAATGTTTAAATTTTTAAAATTGATTACAGTAAAAGACACATTGCCAATAACCCCCCTCAAAACACTCTCCCTCACATCGAACACACTTATCCATCGTCCTTGCCTCTTTCTGAAGCAGTTCTGGAAGTCCTCTTTCGTGAGCACCCTTACTTCATCCTCTATCATGACAAGGCTTCATGTCACACATCACTTCTGGTATACGGCACCTTCTGTCAAATAAAAACATTACGGCGTGTCCTCACCCAACTTAGTCACTGGATCTGGCACCATGCGACTTCTGGCTCTTCCCCAAAGTCAAAATGACCATGAAAGGAAAACATTTTGAATCAATGCAGGACATTGAGACAGCTACAACAGCACAACTAAAGACGCTCACGAAAGAGGACTTCCAGAACTGCTTCAGACAGTGGCAAGAACGATGGGATAAGTGTATTCAAAGCAAGGGGAATTATTCTGAGGGGGATTAATGGCAATGTGGGTTTTACTATAATAAATATTTTAAGTTTAAACATTCACCGTATTTTTCGATCACACCTTGTATACATGCAGATACGTACACGTCTATTTCTTTAGTGGGACGAGTGTGTGGGAGGCCGCACACTGCCTGGCTGGGTTGGATCCGAGTGCCCTTACCCTGTCGTAGAAGGCCACGTTATTTTTACCCCCAAGCTGAAAATAGAGCCCATGGGTCTGCCTGCCCCGTCCCGCCCGGGACTGCACCGGGCCGCTGGTGCAGCTGCTGGTTGGGTTACTCCAGCTCGGGTTGTTTTGCTTTCTGCCATGATTATGTCATCCAAGTCTCCAAGTTGTACACATGAGAATAACTGGGGAGAAGAGTCCATGGGGACAGTCAGCTGACAGTTTCCCTCTGACAATGCTTGCCATTCACTGGGTGACTGCTGGGTGTGTCCACACAGAACTCGGGGCCAGTCAGGCCTGCCAAGTGGGCAGCAGCTGCCCCGTGCGTGGCTTTAGAAGGACGGCGTCTTGTCACTGTGCACCGGGAGTGTCACTGCTGGTGAGGCACCACAGACAGTTTGAAGTCCTCTGCTTTATGTTGGCAAAAGAGCCCCAGGTGACTTTTCAGTAGCCCACATGTACGCTCAGCATACGCAGCCTCGCTCATGAGTTAACCTGTTGACGTGACTTAGGCTCTGTGCTCAATCAGAATGGTTTGGGTTTGGTTCTGTTCAACCCATGCCTCTGACTTAGGGCCTTGGGCGGGTGCGACTTCTTCGGCACGTGCAGTGCACTCAGTGTCATGAGCCTTGTCCCACAGGTCCTTCACGGAGCAACTCAGAAAGATCTCGAGAGATGCAGGGATGCCCATCCAGGGCCAGCCGTGCTTCTGCAAATACGCGCAGGGGGCTGACAGCGTGGAGCCCATGTTCAGGCACCTGAAGAACACGTACTCCGGCCTGCAGCTGGTGGTGGTCATCCTGCCCGGCAAGACCCCCGTGTACGGTAGGCCTCTGGAAGCCGTCGTGACCTCCGCAGGGGCTCGCTGCAGCCTGACCTCTGTGCTTTTGCCACCCTGAGGAGGCGCCCCTGTCTGGCCTGTCTGTGTGCTAAGAAAGGTGGGGCGGCTCTGGTCACAGCCAAGCACATGCTCAGGCCACCCCCATGGGCTCGTCCGAGGCCACAGCCCCTGAAAGCAAGCACGCATGTGGTTACCTTGTCCGCTGCCCAATATAGGTGCTGGTGGCATGGAGACAGTCTTTCAGAGCACACGGAGTGATGCGCTAGCGGCTATCACTAGTTCCTGCGGGACCTGGTGCTCCACTGGTAATCACTGTGCCCGCCTCAGAATTCTCTGGAAGGTCACCCAAGTCCTTCATGCCAGAGGGCAGTTGCATATTCATTCAGCTCGAATCTACCGAGCCCCTGGGGTGATGTCCCAGCCCCTGGAGAATCAAAGATAAATAAGACAGGCCCTCCATTCGGGCTGCTCTCGGGACAGCGGGGAGAGATGTGGAGACGGCTGATAACAGTGCAGGGAGGACCTGCTGTGTGAGGCTCGTTGGTGGCGCGGGGCTCCCGGTGGGGAAGCGTCGGGAACGAGGACCTGTGGGGCTGGGGGCGCCCTGGGACACGGGAGACAGGGAGATTTGGCTGCTGTTGCCGAGGGGATGCCCGTCTGGGCAGCGCAGAACACGGACGAGGAGAAGCTGTGCTTGCCCTCCCAATGCGGATCCAACAGAAAGAAGGAACGCCATCAGTGCTTCTAGCCTGTTAATATTCTCCCGGGAGCCACCGCGTCTCCCAGGAGCTCACCCAGCCGCTTTATGAAAGAACCGAGAGTAGAGGGTGGGGGCTGAGTTCGCTCTTTGATGTCAGGCTGGCACTGGCTGAGGGTGTGCAGGATTCCAGTGGGTTTATTTTTAACTCCTCAAGCATCTGCTCGTAGCCCTGGGCGTTCCTCACCAGGAATGCCAGACCCTGGGCTTGGGCAGGGTCCTGCCCACACTCGCCCCACCTCCCTGCCGAGTGAGGGTGAGGCTTCTGCAGGTGGAGACGGAACCTGCACCCAAAGGCTCTGACCCCTCCGCCTGCCAGGCACCCTCCTGCCCAGGCTTGGCTGTAGGTGGGGCAGGCAGGCGTGCCTGGAGCAGTGGCTGAGGTCACTCGTGTGCGTACGCCCCTGCGGTTCCAACTGGGGCAGGTGGGACGTGAGGGGCCGCTCAGGGAGGGGTGCTTGCGAGAGCTGTCGCTCATGGGCACCCCCTGTGCTCCACAGCCGAGGTCAAGCGCGTGGGGGACACGGTGCTGGGGATGGCCACGCAGTGTGTGCAGATGAAAAACGTGCAACGGACCACACCGCAGACGCTGTCCAACCTCTGCTTGAAGATCAATGTCAAGCTGGGAGGCGTGAACAACATCCTACTGCCCCAGGGGAGGTAAGGCCGGCCCTCCCGCCAGGTGGGCCTTAGCTGCGATTCCGCGGAGTTAGCCGTCACCTGGAGAGTGTCCACTGAATTGATTAGGAGGCAGAGTAGTCGCGTGGAAAGAACTGGAATTCAGAGCCTGGCAGGCTTGACCTTGGGTGCTGACTGTGTGGTGAGGGGTCACTTGAGTCACTTAGTTCATGGGGGTAAATGAGGACCTGTCACAAGCAGGTGGTGAACTGAAAGCGCCCTTCGCTCAGTCAGCAGGTTCTGTGTTTATTGAGTGCCTACTGTGTGCCAGTTCAGGCAATAGCAGTGAGCAGTGGGACCAAAGCCCTAGCCCTCTAGTGGAGGGACCCAGACGAGCAGGTCCATGAACGCATCACGTGTGACTTTTCAGGTGAGCAGCAGCGACGCAGTGAGACAGGAGCTCAGGAGGGTGAGGAGCCGGGGTTTCCATGGTGAGGGTCTCGCAAAGGTGGCAGGCGGCAGGCACCGAGGACGTGAGCGTGTGGGTTCCCGTGAGCAGAGCCTGCCAGACAGGCCACGGGCCGTGCGAGAGTCCTGCCCGGGGGGCTGGGAGCTGTACCGAAGGGGCCGGGGCGCCCTCGGGCAGGAGGCAGCCACTGGAGGCTCCTGAGTGAAGATGGGGGCCGTCCGACCCTGTTGCAGAAGGCACCTCAGTGCCAGGTGCAGCGGGGACCCCAGGTTCCTGCGTTATCCCAGGAGGGGCTGGTGGCAGAGCTGGGCGTGGGGCGTCCAGAGTTGGGGACGTTTGAAGATGAAGCTGCAAGGCTGGGTGACAGGTGGGTTCTGAGCTGTGAGTGAAAGAGGAAAATCAAAGACCAGTGAGTCCCAGGCCCTCATCCTTCGCCTCCGGGGAGAGAAGCCAGCGTTTGCAGATGAGGCAGCCTGGAGGGGGCTCCCGGGGGTGGTGGGGGGAGTGGGTTGGCCTTCCTTGGCCTCCGAGGGGACATAGGAGCCTGGTGTTGGGGATTTAGGCTCAGGGGTCCTCCGCATAGAGGGGGTACTAAAGCCTCGAGGCTGGTGAGATCCCTCAGGGGGAGGGGGAGATAGAGAGGGTGTCAGAGTCCTCTCCCCTAGGAAGTCCAGGGCTAAAAGGTTGTGGAGGTGAGGAGTGAGCCAGCAGTGCAGCCTGAGCAGGGAGGCGAGAGGACAGAGGAGCAGGTCCTGGACCCCAAAGGCAGTGTGTTCCGTCACGGTGGCTGACGGACCAAGGATTATGAGGTCTTAGGCTCGACCCTGGGGCTGGGCGACATGCAGGTCGTTGGTGACTTGGCAAAGAAGAGTCTGGTTGCCATGGCAGCATGATGCCTGATTGGGAGGGGCCTAAGAGCATCTGGAGGTCGTAAATGGTTCAGCTAATTCCCTGAGCTTTGCCCAAGGTGCTCACCAGGTGAACAAGGGGTTTGAGGAAGCGATGGTAGGAGACAGGAGCCCAAGGTCGGTGTGGTTCTGCCTGTTTGGGGGCTGAGTCAGGCCTGTGGATACCCCTGGGAATGACCCAGAATTGGGGCCGGGAGCAGCAGGTGAGAGCTGCGGGATCTGGGGGTTCAGCGCAGGATGGGCAGGCAGTGCGTGAGCACTGTTTTGGGGAGTCCAGGTGCTGCGATCCTGCAGCCTCGTCACTGGTGCTACTCTCGCCATCGGGGGAGTGAGACAGGTGGGCGCTTCAGGTTTAAAGGTAGTGGCAATAGGATGCCATCCGAGGGCTCCCTGAAGCTCACAGTCAGGAGGGTGAGGCAGGGCTCCTCAGCTCGGTCGTGGGCAGTGTCCCCTCCCAGCCCATCCCCTTCTGGACAAACACGATGGTGACAGTGACACAGGGAGTATCTAGTGCCTGCAGCCACCACGCTTGGGAAGGGCGTAGCGAGCAGCCTTCCGATGCCTGCCCGGGTGTGGGTTGAACCTCGCTGGGGATTGAGGGAGCGCTTGTCCCCATTTGCGGACACTGACGTGGCATACATGCTGGAAGGCAGAGCTGGAGCGTGCAGACCCCTCCCACCCCCACCCGCTGTGCACACTGCCCCTGGGGAAGGTGATGGCCGCAGGACAGTGGCGTTTAAAAGACTGGTGCGGGGAAGCTTGGAGCAGAGCTGCTCGGCTGGGGCGGTGTGGCCTCCGGGAACGTGTGGCCATGTCTGGAGACATTTTTAGAGCCAGGACTTGGGGGTGCCACTCACTGCATCCAGTGGGTAGAGAGCCAGGATGCCCAAGCACCCGGGAGACACCCTGGACGAGTGTGCCTGCAAGTCCAAGGCTGAGGAGCAAACCGCGGGACGTTTTTGTTTTTGTGTAATTATTTTGGAAATTTTCAAGTGTGTGCAAAGGTAGACCCCTCACCTCCCTGACCCCGGCCTCAGCGGCTGGCAGCAGCACCCGACCAGTCTGGTTTCGCCCACGCTCCACCCTGCACGCTCCCCCTCACTGGGTTCTTCCAAAGCAGACATCAGACCTTGTGTTGTGTTTCTGTAAGGTTTTCTCTGTGTGTCATTAAAGACAAGGGCTCTTTAAGAGCATAACCGCAATACCCTCATCACACAAGCGACAATGGTGCCAGTACCCTCGGAGGTCCAGGCAGCGTCCGAGCCTGGGTCTCTAATGCTCCCGCTTTCCTCCGCAGGCCTCCAGTGTTCCAGCAGCCCGTCATCTTTCTGGGGGCCGATGTCACTCACCCACCCGCTGGGGACGGGAAGAAGCCTTCCATCGCTGCCGTGAGTGTCAGCGCTTCCTGCTGGGCCCTCTGTGGGTGACATCCCTTCTCGAGCTGCCTGTGGGAAGGGACACGTCCCATTGCAGCCATCTGGCCAGTTTCTTCCTGGAAAGCATTGAGGTTTAACTAAAGTGCAGTTGTGAGGTCAGAGTCTCTTGGAAAATAGGTATCTGTGGGGACACTAAAACAGCAGTGCGTTGTGTGAGCTGGCGCTGCCCAGAAAGCCCCAGGCCAGATGCGTCAGCATCAGAGGCCTCCTTTCAGGGGTCTCTTGTCCTGCGGGGCCTCAGCTGCAGCTCAGGTCGAACCTGATGGCTTCACGGCCCCTGGGCAGGTGCTGCCTCTCATTTCAGACATTTTCTGTTTTTTACTATAAAATGCTGAATGTGAAAAGATGAGACAGTCTAGAGGTAAATATCCATCTTTATTGAACCCCCCTGTCAATCTCCTAACGGCGACTTACTAACTGTTTGTAATAGTAAGCGTGGGCGCCGGCTTGAGCCGTAGCCCTTTCCCTCGTTCTAACTGGGTGAGTTGTGTCCGCGGGTGGGGGGTTTGGCTGCCTTCGTTTCACAGGCGGTCACGGTGCCGACCACCTGGCCGTCTGTCCCTTCCCTCGGAGGCTGAGCTGCACCCACAGTTACTGTTCTCGTTCTCGAGGACCACACAAGCACGTGCTCAGCAGTGTGCACTTAAACGTGGCGCGCAGGCTGCGGCCTCAAACAACCTGGTACACAGCGTCTTGCCCTCGGCCTCAGGCTCCTTCGGGTTGGCACCTTCGGACAGCCCCTTGCAGGCCAGCTTGCCTCGGGGAGCCTCTGCCATTGCCAGGCTCAGAATCGGGGGGTATTGTGGGTTGGTGTGCAGATGGCTTCTTTGAGAAAGCAGTGTGCTTGGGAGGAAACGAGGGAAGCTGTCACCAGGTGGCTTCTTCGGGCTGATGTAATTCAGCCACACCTGAGCACAAGCGGACAGAAGTTGGGAATGATCACCTGCTTTTTATTAGGCACTTTGAGCAAGCTTTTATTCTTTAAGGTATTTATAAACGCTTTTGCCACATACCCAAGAGCAGAAAGGTAGCGGGTTGCCATCTGACAAGTTTGCCTTGATGGGGAGTTCAGGGTGGAGACGCCTCTGCCCTGTCATTGGTCCGGCGTGCACCCAGAGCCAGGAGCTCTTGACAGACACTCAGTCGTGCCCCAGCAGGTCGTGGGCAGCATGGACGCGCACCCCAATCGCTACTGCGCCACCGTGCGGGTTCAGCAGCACCGTCAGGAGATCATCCAAGACCTGGCCGCCATGGTCCGTGAGCTGCTCATCCAGTTCTACAAGTCCACACGCTTCAAGCCCACCCGCATCATCTTCTACCGCGACGGCGTCTCCGAAGGGCAGTTTCAGCAGGTGGGCACCCCTGTTAGCGTTCTTTCTCTCTCTCTCTCTCTCTCTCTCTCTCTCTCTCTCTCTCTCTCTCTC
>NW_017731630.1:1799327-1819782 GCF_001890085.2 Hipposideros armiger
CTCTCTCTCTCTCTCTCTCTCTCTCTCTCAGAATGTCTTAGATCCACATGATTGGACAGCAGAATAGCTCCCCGTGTTCTCCAAGGAAAAGAATGGTGCGATTTCCCTTCTGCCCCAGCATTTACCTGGTCATAGTGTGGAAGGTGGGCCCAGGGACTGTCAGGACCCTGCATCGGGCCGGCGATGCCGAGGCGGGACGGGGTGACAGGGTGCCGCTCGGCGGTGCAGAGCGTCTGCAGTGTGCAGGGCGGCTGGACTGGAAGAGCGCAGAGGCAGCGTGGGAACCATGCAGGGCCAGGCGGAGGGAGGGCTGGGAGCCCTTTCGAAAGCAGGGTCAGCAGGACCCCTGGCCACTGTTTGGCTGTGGAGGGAAGGGTGGCGTCTTGGGTGACATGTGGGTCATGGCTTAGGGCAGGTTCTGGAAGGCTGTCACAGACGCAGGGAGCACCAAAGTGGGGTGAGTGAGCGGGGAAGGGCAGTTCGTTGTGCTCTGGTTGGAAGCACCTGCAGCACCTCCGGGCCAAGGTAACCTGTGAATCCATCCTAGCCTGGATCTCGGGAGGTTAACACCCTGTGTCTCCACGCTGCACCTCTGCTCCCAGCACGTCCCCAACACGCTGCACTGGGAGATCGTAGCAGGGCCGGCTGGTGTGGGATGTGGGCCTGTGTCTGACGCTGCAGGAGACCCACCCAGGCGGGAAGACAAACTGAGAACTGCCCTGGTGTGTTTCAGAGGCCCCAGGCTGCCTCGGTGGGTGGCTGGTAGCTCATGACAAGGCGCAGTGTCATTGCCTTCCTGGTCCAGAGCAGAAGTGGCAGCTCGTTTCCCTGATGCCCGTGGGTGGTGAGGAGAAGGGCAGCTCCTGTGCTGCCTGCCCCCTGTCGGGTCCGCAGTCCAGTGGGTGCCGGCCCACCTTGAACGCACCTCTTGTACAATCCTTCTGGGTCCCTCCAGTTGGAAACGCTGTCTTCTGAGCTCCCAGTCCTGTCTCCCTCCCTCACAGTCGCTGCTTCTCGAGAGGAGGGTCTCTGTGTTCATCACTCGTGATCATACTCTGTGTCTTACAGAAGCTCCACAGCTGGGGTTTCTCAGCCCAGAACCCAAGGCACATTTTTGAAACATCATAGCACAGTATTTAATTAGGACAGCTGCTAATATCTCAGGCGTGTGGTCCCTGTAACTGCCTTCATCACACGTCTTGGGTTGTCTGCTCGTCTGGCTCTGACGACAGATGGTGGGAACGAGATAGGGTCTTACCATCCTTGTACCCTAACCCCCAGGGCTTGTGTGCCATGTGCTTTGTACATGGCTTTAGTCTTCACGGCAAGCTTGCAAGGTAGGATGTTCCCAATTTAAAAGTGAGAAACTGGGGATTGGAGAGGGTAATGATGTCCCTAAGCCACATGACTACTTAGTGGTAGAGCTAGCACTTGAACTTGGGTCCGTCTCCTAAGCCAGTGTTTTTCCTACTATATCCTCTCCCTCCTCTCTGATACGGGGGCAAGTTGTTGAATTGTTGTGTTCATGTGTGTCTCCCATAGTGCCTCACTGCAGCCCTGCGTGGTCGCTTCATTGAGCACTTAGGACATTCCAAATACTGTGCCTGAGCATTTTTATGCGTTATCCCACTTGACCATGAAACCTGGGTATTATTCGCTCCACTATATAAATAAAGAAATAGGCTCAGAAAGACAAAGGCACACAGCTAATGACAAGCCAGTGGAATTGGAAGACTTGACTACAAGTATTGGTCAAACGGTAGATATTAAGGGATTTATTTTAAGGTAGCAAGAGGCCCTAAAACCAAAGCAGCCCTCAGGCATGTCCTTTCTTCCCCTTAGGTTCTCCACCACGAGCTGCTGGCCATCCGCGAGGCTTGCATTAAGCTGGAGAAAGACTACCAGCCAGGAATCACGTTCATCGTGGTCCAGAAGAGGCATCACACGCGGCTCTTCTGCACGGACAAGAACGAGCGGGTGCGTCTCCTCGGCCGGGGCCGTGGCGCCGGATGCCTGTGGCGACTGCCGTGGTCCTGGGTTCTGGGAGGCCCTGTCCTTGGCGGGGCTTCGTGGGCACCCAGCCTTAGGCGCCGCAGAAGGGCTCTCCTCGGTTTGGTGGGAAGTGTGGACCTGTGAATCCCACAGTTCTGGCGACAGGACCAGGCAGGATGTGTCATCTATCTGATAAAGAATTTGCCAGAGAAGCGGCTCTGAATAAGCCAGTTTGCAGCCCCGGCAGCCGGAAAGAGTGTGGTGGGATGGAGTGGACTGGGGAGACCTCGGGGAGCTGGGGGGCTGGAAGGTGGTTCTGGGAGCTCGACCAGGGGCCTGGGGAGGAGGTAAAAGGTGGCGGGTGTCCAGGCGCCTCCATACATCTGTGTTCCAGAGTAAGGATGATGGTGTAGGGAGAAGCGAGGTTTGCAGACATTAACTGCTAGGAAGTTCTCCACAGTTGATGAAAGGTGGGAGTCCTCAGGTTAAAGTGTTTTCTACGTTCCCAACAGGATTCATGTAAATAAACCCACACCTTCCTAAAGCCTCCAGGTAGCTCCCTGAGGAGAGACTCCCCCTCTCTCCCCCCAGAAGGAGGGACATGAGACAGACAATGAGCAGCCCTCACGTTGGCCACAGCAGGGCCAGAAGCCCGTGGGTGGTTAATATCCACACAGTGCCCAAGGCAGGCACGGCACAGCAGCCCAATGCCACCGCAGTGGTGACTCAGCACAGGAAACGCTCGCTGTCTACATGGAAGACAAGATAGAGGCTGAGAGTTATAGTGAGGAAAAGGGGCACTGTCACAATCACTGGGACGACCCACCAAGAAGGTGTTACAAATCAGAGCTTCTGTGTACCTAACACCATAATCTAAAATTATGTGGGAAGAAAAGTAAAGCAGAAACTGACGGTGTTCCGAGGAGAAATTGGCAGACCCATTATCCAAGAGGAATATTTTAGCACACCACCATCACACACTAAAATAGGCACATTGGTAAAAACTGAATATTGGAAGAGTGACACAAACAAGCCAGATCTAATAGTTAAAAGTCCTGCCTGTGACAGCTGAGAGCACATGGAAAGCTTATGAAAGTTGGCCTCATGCCAGGTGACCAAGGAGGTCTCAGCATTGTACAAACCACATTTTTTTATAGTTGTACAATGAAATTTTTTTTTTTAAGATTTTATTGGGGAATTTGGGGAGGGGAACAGACAAGTTGCTGTCCTTTTGTTCTTCAGTCTAGTTGTGGAGGACGTCGCTTCACTGGCCCATGTTGGTATTATCATTGCGCTCTTCCTGGATGAGGTAGTCGCTCACCGGCCATTGAACTGCTGCTCACGGCAGCTCATGCCGACTGCCAGCTGCCAGCCCCACTGCGACCTACGCTGTCGCCGGCAACTCATAGCAGCCCAGCCCCAGGTGGAGCTGTTGTTCACCATCTTAGCTGTAGAGGGCGCAGCGTCACTGGCCCTCATGTGGGATCCAAACCAGGGCCCTGCGGCTCAGAGCTGGCGTCCCAAGCCAACTCCTAACCAACGCGCCACTCGGCCGGCCCTACAATTAAATTTTAAACCAACGGTAGAAAAGTCTAAGAAAGCTTGACATTTTAAATTTACTTGTAAGTAGCACATGCATTAAACATGTATAGAGAATAAAAATTACAAAATAATCAGAACTGAACAAAAACAAGGCAATTTCATATCAAACCCTAGGCAGTGAAGCTAACATAATACTTGAAGCTACGAATATAGGCTCAGATACATTTGCTGTAAAACAAGAAAAGAACTATCAAATAAGCCTGGTGCGGGAAGATGGAGGAAGGATGGAAATGAGAGACATTAGTCCCGGGTCCAGAGAAAGCTGAGGGCCGTGTGCCTGGCTGCAGCCCAGCCCCTGGGTGTACGGGCTGCCAGCCCCATCCCTCCCTGGACCCCCTTCCTGAGGATGCTGGGAGGACTAACTAAGCCACACAGAAAAAGCAAAATACAAGGTATATTAAAGTGTGGCCAGAAGTAAAAAAAATACATCTGAAGGTGCCACGGGGCTCCATGGGGACCCTCTTTTTTGTGTGTCTATTTGAAATACTGCACAACTAAAAACTAATCAGTGACTTAGTGACTAGCTAGGGTACAGTTCTAGAGTTGGGGGCTGCTGCTGAGGCAGCAGTAGGGCCCTTCAGTGACTTCGGTCCTATAGTGTATACTTAACCCTCCGTCGGGTGCAACTGATCTCACAGATTCATTGCACACCAATTTTCAAATATCTAACAGTTAACTTAAGTGTCGTGACTCATCGCTTCTGTGTCTTCCCCCTCCACCGTAACCTACCGCCAATCGTGTTTGTGACTTAGTAAAGACGTATTTCATGGCGGCATCTTTGTGTGCGATGAAGCTGTGAGATCAGTTGCGCCCGACGGAGGGTTAAGCTGAGCAGTGCGGTGTGATATGGAGGCACTCCCGTCTCCAAGTCTCTGGTGGTGCAGCCTGTCCTCGTGGGCGGCGGTGAATCAGCGCCCAGCTAAGTGCCGAAGACCCCGCTGGCTTTCAGGGTTTCCTAGCTCTCGTGCCTTAAATATCGTGTGCGTTTGTGCACGGATGGTGGCCCGTCATGTGCCCATCATCCACGGTCTTAGATTTGTGTGTTGGGGACAGTTTCCATCTGGACCTGCACAGTACTGAAGAACCCGCAAGCGTTACACGCAGGTTCTTGGGCGAAGGCAAGGCCCTGCATTTCCCTCGTGGGCCTGTGTGAGACGTGATGAAAAAGAACGCCCACCCAGATAGAGCAGGAACTCATTTAATTTCGGTTGATAGTATTTATTAAGTTTCACTATAATACTGGAGCACTGAGCAAAGGCTTCAAAGCGGGGCAGCCTGTGGTGAGAAAGCCCAGCCTTGGCGGGCGGCGGGGCGAGTGTGGCCTGCTGGCTGTGCTTGGTTGTCCCCTAATGTGTCTAATGGGCTCCTGTGCTGCTCCAGGTTGGGAAAAGCGGAAACATTCCAGCAGGCACAACCGTTGACACGAAGATCACCCACCCGACCGAGTTTGACTTCTACCTGTGCAGTCACGCTGGCATCCAGGTAAGGACAGAGGGTCCCCTTTAGACAGAATCTCGGTGTCTGTGTAACCTGGTCCGCACATTCAGCAAACACATGCACAGCGTGGACCTCATGCCAGGCGCTCCGGTGGACACCAGGGACGTGGTGGTGAGCAGCTAGAGTTTCTGTTCCCAGCCCGTCGTGAGGGGAGTCGGTTGGTTAACCAGGGAACTGAGACTCGGGACTGGAATGCTGGGCTGGGGGGCCCCAGGCTAGATGCCGTGAGGTCCAGGCAGAAGGAGCAGCAAGCGAGATGAGGTCAAGGAGGTGACAAGACCGCTGGGCCTGCTGAGGGAATGGCGGTGGCCAGCGGACAGGCCGACTCAGCATCAGACCCCTGGGCGGGGGCGGCCCTGTGTTCCCCTCCACCCACGTTCATTGGGCATGTGGGCAGGTCGCCGTGAGGCTCTCCTGGCCTTTGTCGGTGAAGAGACCCACACCTGGCTGAGGGTGACTCTAAGGGAGCGTTGTCACCACGGAAGTGCCACATCCAGCCACGTCCACTGTCAGCTGAGTCACCAGGATCTGGGAAGCCGTGCCCTTTGGGATAGGAGGCACTTAGTTCTAGGTGCCCGTGCCTGCCTCAGAACGCCTCGCCACAGGGGGCTTTGGGTTTTCAGAGCATAAGTCAGGGCTGAACTGTCCCTCCTCAAAGGATTGGGGAGTGCGCCATGAGCTGTACTTTTAATATTCCACGGGAAAGAGTAACCCATCATGTCCTTGACATCGCAGTGGACCCAGAGCAGGGCCGGGCACGCTGGTGTGTGGGCTGAGAATGGCTTTTACATTTTTAAAGGGTTGTTAAAAAGAAAGAAAAAGAACGTGCCGTAGAGAGCACACAGGCTTGTGTGTCGTTTCTTAGTGCACGTCACCTGTGCTCACGTCGTATGCCGGGCTGGCCCACCTTCTCTGTCCCGGACCACACTGGGGACGTTTGGGTTTCGTGCTCTCTGAGGCGGCCTCTCCCTGCCTTTCCTCCTGGTGGGCAGGGCCCTCACCTTCCAGGGCCTCGTTGTCTTGTTTAATGGCTAAACCTTCTTCGCCCTCTGTTTCCTTCCCAGACGCTTTCCGATGAGGGGGGGTCTCCCCTGCTAAGAGGGGCTGCTCTGCCACCAGCGCTGTGTCCTCAGCAGACCCTCTTATACAAAACACCCTACTATCCACGGGCCCCTGTGACAGCCAACCATTAGATGCCCAAAGTGGGGCACCAGAACATGTACTCTGGTTAAGGATGTCTCCCACCAGTTCCGAGAGCCTTACTGCAGGCACTAGCCAGGCAGCAGGGCCCTGCAGGCTGGGCGGGGCAGGGAGAGGCCACAGGGAGACCCTCCTGGGAGCGTGCGCCGGGTCGAGCGGCGCAGCAGTGGGCACAGTGCCAGGGCCATCTGTGCTCGATGTGGAGGAGGGTGGCAAGGCCACCAACTCCCACTTCCTTCCGTTTCAGAAGATGTCTAACCAGAGAAACAACATAAAATGGCACCCATGTTTAAACTCCCATTGAAAAAGGGTTAATATGTAACGCTTACTAAGAGATTTCTTTCTTGCCTATAAATAAACCATTGTAGAAAACCTGACATATACAAACACTCCTGTCCTCTGCATAACCATTTTATAGTGTTTCCTATTTTTTCTCTGATTTTTCTATATGTAAATAAAGGTGTGTAAAGTCTGTATTTTACAAACGGGGGGATAAGATACACGGCGTCCCTCGTGACGCGCTGGGCTCGGCACGGCCTGTCTCAGCAGCCCCGTCTCACGCGCCGCCCTGGCCCTCCCTGTGATCCGCCGATCTGCTTTCAGGGGACAAGCAGGCCTTCCCACTATCACGTGCTATGGGACGACAATCGTTTCTCCTCCGATGAGCTGCAGATTCTCACCTACCAGCTGTGTCACACCTACGTGCGCTGCACGCGCTCCGTGTCCATCCCGGCACCGGCATACTATGCTCACCTGGTGGCGTTCCGGGCCAGGTACCACCTGGTGGACAAAGAACATGACAGGTGAGTGGCAGGCCTTTTCTGGCTGGAGGTCACTGCAGGGGTCATTTCCGAAGCAGGCCTTGGCAGCCGCTTCTCCATAGTGGGAGGCAGCGGAGTCACAGTGGCTGGAGCCGAGTGACACAGATGGCCAAATGCCAGCACCGTCGCCGTCACTTGGTCTCTGTGTGGCCGCCTCCCCGGGTATCTGACGCAGTCATCAGGGTGCTGCCTCGTGCTGCATTAAAGGCTGCACTCTCTCTGTCCCCACAGTGCTGAAGGAAGCCATACCTCCGGGCAGAGTAATGGACGAGACCATCAGGCATTGGCCAAGGCAGTCCAGGTTCACCAGGACACACTGCGTACCATGTACTTCGCGTGACAGGTGGTCGTGTTTACGATTGTGTGCCGAGTTGGATTCACATGAGACCAGCTACACTCAGACCAACAGACGCCCAGCCCTTCCATGACAGCCAGCATCGAACATGAGACGTCATCGATTTTAGCAGTCTCTGTTTTCCAGAATGCCTTCCGTCCCAGATTTCAAACTTGGATTTTGAACTGCAGACCTGTATGAGACCCCATTTTCGTAGGAAATAATGGTTTGCCAAAATCGTATAAGCTGCTGATTAAAATAGAGTCCCTTGTTTCCTAAACATCTAAAAGCAGTCTATGAACTCAGGGCTTTAAAACATTTTTAATTTATTTGATCATTCAATTTGTTTGTAACACATGATTCTCTATGAAATTGATGGGCTCAAACTAGCTGTGAACATTCTTTGAGAGTGAAAGCAACGAAAAAACACAATTGTGGTTTTAAAGCCTTGAACATTCAAATGTCACTAAAGTTCATTTGAAAGTGATGCTGGTGTGCTCCTGACTTGGCTCACACAGGCTCTTCAGGACCCAAGGGCAGGTGGCCGTGCCAGGGCGCCCACGGGTGTCTCGATCTGCCACCGCCCGCCTTTCACTCAGCTCAAAATAAGGGGCGGTGGCAGAGGGTGGTCCACGTGCGTTTACAACATTTCTAGGTCCAGAGAGATTGGCAGACAAGTGCCATTTTAATAAAAATTTATTAAAAAAAAAAAAAAGAAAAAGGACAATATGCTAACAGTCTAATAAGATTTGTCCTATAGGACTGTGACATTTATTTTCCAAAGTTTCTAAAGAATACGGGTCTGTGGTGATAAATACAGTACAATCCTTTTTCACTGTTATGTCTTTAATGTAAGAAAAAATATATATTATCTGGTTTGCAGTATTAATGTGATAGATAGATGCTGTTTTTTCATTTTATTGACTACGGGGTGCTTCTTGTGATCTGTTTAGCATATCAAGAGTGTTTCAGAGCCTGGAGACTGGACCACTTGTTGTGGTCCTCAGTGCTTAAGTACAGGAGTATGCAATTGACTTGATGTGACAGCCACCCGCCTCCCCACGGTGTAGATTGTGTCACCTGTGCCATCGGGAGCACCGGGTTTGCTCACAGCAGTCACTCACCACCCTCCCTGCCTCATGCCCGTGTGTTGCTCAGCCGATTAAGCACAAATGGAATGTATGTATCCTTCCACTCCGGAGAAGCAAGTCCGTGTGTCAGAGCCCACTCCCCTCTGTGTCTGGTTTTGTTCCACGAGCTTCATAGGATCTATGCACTGAAACACATAGAAAGCTGTTGGTGGCTCTGTGTTGGGTACGAGGCCAGCAGTCCGTGGCGGAGCCCTGCCCTCAGGACGATGGCTGACGGAAGCCAGCAGAAGAGGCGGACCCTCCTGCTAGGATGTGCGTTCTGAGCCTCGGACATGGCTTTGCCAATCTAGAAACGATTGCCCTCAGAGCGGTACCATGGACAGCTCAAGAAGGGTAACCACAGACAGCTCTGTTTGGGCTAACTGGGCTTTTTGTCCTTGTCGGCAGTTTTATTAACTTGATAGTCCAACGTTCATGTAGACTTTCAAGGAAGGCCATGAGCCTTCCCCAGTGCTGCTGTGTGCTCTGCAGGTTTCCTGACCCTGCTGACGGCCCTCCCCACCTGGCCGGTGGCGCAGTTGTAGATGAGGGACCCACAGGGGTACCTCCTGCTGGAGTGAGTACCCACCTCAGTTGTCTGTCCTGTCTGCCAGCTCTGAGAGGCGGGAGGTGGCAGGGAACCACCGGTGGTGTTCTAGTGGACACTTGGCCTAGATTTTGGTGGTGATGACAAAGAGATGACTATTTGAAGATATCTACCCAGAGTGGTGCGTGCGTGTGTAAGGGTGCGTGACCGTGTGTGCATGTGGGTGTCTTATTAATGGCATTAGTCTCTTCTTGCTGTATCTTTTTTTTTTTTTTTTGGTCTTTTTGAATGACAGAAGCCTCTGCTCCAAAAAATGTTGCAGTTCCCTGTCGTTTTATTGGCAAGTGGCACTTTCTCCTGTTTTCAGAAGGGTAATAATACATTCTTGGCTTAAATGATCACAAGCATTCAAGCTGAGGAGGGGGTCTTCACTGATAACACTTTTAAATTCTGAAATTAGGTTGGTTTTTGGGCCATGTTTAGAATTACCTAGAACCATGTTTCTCAAAGGTGTGTGTTTCTACCACCGGGATCTCGGTGGGGGGCAGTGGTGGTGCTTGAACTCCTGGGCTGGCTGCGGTCCTGCTGCAGCCAGTTCTCCAGGGCTGCCCGAAGTCTGAGAGCCCTTGATCTAGAGCTTTCTGAAGAGAGAGGGCCCTCCTTCCAGCACGGAGGGCCCAGTGGCAATGCAGGGAGACGTTTTCTAAGCTAAAACCTAGGAAAGACTGCAGGCTGGCAGAAAATTGGAACTGAATTTTTTTTTTTTTCAAATTATTTTGAAGGCAAAGTTTTCTTTTCCATGGGCCAAAGTACTTTGGGAAGGATGCTTTATATAGCCCTATGCTTGTTGTATGAAACTTTTCATGCTAAAAACATTAACAGACCAAATGTGTCCAGCTGGATTGGCTGCACCCCTTAGTACATGTCTGATGATTCGGAATTCAAGTGGTTTGGCTGTCAGTACAGTCTCTCAGGTAAACGTTTCCCCAAATTTCTACCAGCCCGCCACCCCCCCCCCAATTATTAGGATAAATTATGAGTTCTGAGACAGCGTGCAACCTCACAGCACAGTAGAAACAGACCAAGCCCTGTTCATTGGGAAGCCGCAGGGGCCCTTTGCCGTCTTCTGGCTGTTCTCGCACCTACACAGGGCCCCCTCACGCCCACGGCCGAGAAGGGGCCCCCTTGCACTTGACTGGCTCTGCCCCATCCCACTGTTGAGTAAGGTGTGCCTTGCTTTAAGCAAACTGCATGTGAAGGTGATGATGTTGACGTCATGCTTCATGTCCAAGAAAAACAGGCTGATCTTGCCCCTTTAGAAGAGGCCTTGCAGTGAGCGTCTCGTACTGGTGTTCTCCTAGTGTATTTTAAACTGCTTGCCTTGGGAAAGATGCATAGGTTCCCGTCCCTTCACGGTGTCGTGCGCTGCACAAGTGCTCGCCCTAAGAAACCCTGAGGAGCCGTCAAGGTCACCACGGTTCACCCTTTGGTGACGTTAAGACTAACGCCCCCCGGCCCCACCCCCGCTCCCTCTGTATTAGTCTATGCTCAGATTTCCCTGGTTCGGGTGAAGTTTGTAGAACTGGCCAGACCTGTACTTTTAGAAAGGGGTCGTTTTATTGGGGTTTTGGTTTGGGGTTTCTGCTTTGGGAAATCTTCACACGTACGCTTGACTCACTACGTATTAGGAGCTGCCTTTTTCCCCTCAAGATTCTTAGTCTTTTTGGTAGTGTTCCCACACTCGCTCGAATGAATGTGTGCACCCCGGAACCACACGCTGGGCTTGGCACTGGCTGGCCCTGAGGGTTGCTGTTGGGAACAGAGTAACTTCCAAGCTATTTGAGGTGGCTGTAGTCACTGCTACCCCTACCGTTCAGTCCAGGTGATCGGGTGCCGGTCACAAGGGACAACTTAGGCCCAGTTCCTCCAGGCAGGGTTGGCAGGAGGGTTATTGATGTTGTGTGTTATTTTTATTATTGTTAAATGCAGGTGTTGCTATTTATTTTTTTCCTTTCCAATGCGGATATCGCAGTGCAGGTGGTACCTGGTACAGACGATAGAAATTACTTTCCCCAAACTTTTATACATCACCTAATGTTTACCTTCAAGTTTGCCGGATGGTTTATTTTTTGAAAGCCACTGGTTTATTTTTTGAAAGGCACAAATGTAATTTTTCTGGATGAATTGTTTTTCTTAATATATGCAGCGATGTGACTTTACATTGATCTGCGGGGTGGTTTAGATTTTATTTTTGCAAGGCAGTTTTTCAGTCAAATTATATATTTGATACAATATGTTAAGGGTGGACCAGCCAAGCGTTGTGCATTTGGGACACCAGAGTGTGTGTCCCTAGGAGGCCCGTGGGGCCGGGCCGGCTTCTCTTGGTCGCCCAATGTCATGGAAACACTTGGCTTGTCCCTGGAGCCGGCAGGATCTGGGGTAGTCCAACGGGACTTTGAGCTGTCGGACAGTTAAAAGGATTTTTATGGGCATTTTCCTACACCTAAGGCGGTTCCTTTCGGAGGACCTTTAGAAGTTGACATATCCAGACAGTGGACAATCCCAGTGGCCCGGACAAGCCATAGACATTTGCCTGTGACCTCTGTTTGACTCATCTCTCAACGCTCACGAGAAAAGGAATGTACAATAGTAGAAACTTCCTCAGTGTTCGTACGCCTCACATTCACAGATGCAACTATCTTATTTATATTTTCATCCCTCCCCAAAGTCACCGAGAGAACGCTGTCTTCTGGCTGCCGTGCCGGCAGGTGTGGCTGCTGTGATGTTTCACGGTGTAGACACAGCGCACGTGTGACTTTGTAGTGGGGCTGTCCGTGTTACACACACACATGCTGACTCTCTCTTTGTAAGGAAAATTTTCAACTCAACAATAATTGCACTGATTTTTGACAACATCCTTATTATGTCCAACTTGGCACCTGCTGTACTTGTCTGAAATGATTGTAAATAGATTTAGGCTAGCGGAAGTGACATGGCTACAACACATTGCTTTGTTTTAGCGACACTGCCATGTTTCTCAGTATTATGTGTTAGAGCTGTGTGGATTGAATTCTGTTTTTTAGCCGCGTGTGTCTGCTGGCTGTTCATGAAGGACAAATTAGCCTCTTTTTCTTATGTTGTTTTTTTTTTTTCTGAAAGGAAGTGGGCTCTCTCCTTGAGGCCTGAAGATTGAATTGTAAAAGGATTAATTGCAAATCCTTGGAACACTTTTGTGGCCTGTTTAATTCCTTGTTGTTTGCCATAAATCTTGAAAGCATTTCCCTCCAGTTCCGTCCAGCATTTGACAGTCTGGACAGGAAGCGTCTGTGTGGCCACCGCTGTTCAGAGGGTGAGGAGCTCCCTGGCTTCTCTTGGGCCAGTTGTCATTTAAAAGCCATGCTGTCACTGTCATGTCAGACCCGTCATCTGTGGCTGAACCCATACATGCTAGAGAGACCTGTTCCTTTATGCCTTGTGATTTCTGCTTAAGGTTCATAGTATTTGCTGCAGCCCACCATGTGGAATTCTGTGTGTGGTCAGGCTACCCAGTATCCGACACACAAAGGAGCTCTTACACCCAAGCCAGCCACCTGAGTGTGTGTGACTGTCACGTCGATGCGGTCATGGTGCCCTCGCGTAATGCTTTTCTGGATGTTTGCCATGTTACTGTCTAAAAGTGAATGTATTGGCTTAGCCAAATCACTACAGAAGGTGGTTTCTAAATAAATACTTTTTAGTTTAAAAAAAAAAAGCAAATGCAGATAAGGCTACCTCTGAATTCTCCGTAGATTCCTGTTTGCTCTTAAGCGTAGCTGTCCACACTGAAAATAGCCAAAATGTCGCCCGAATAAACTGAGTTGTGACCATCTATCTCTCTGTTCGGTTCTGGCTTGAAAATGTGTGTGCCATACTGTGACCCGTGGGCCCCCTCCTCCCCATCTGAGGTGTCAGCCGTAGACCGGTGCCTCCTCAGGGCTGCCCGGCCCCGAGGTTCCAGGATTCCATGCGGCCAGCAGGCATGACACGGGACGCTTCTCGGCTGTCCTCGCTGTCCTTGCTCCGGCCGGCAGAAGTCCAGGAGTCTCGATGTGGGGCCGTGTGCGGCCGGAACCTCGAACCGGCCTGCTCTCCTGGCTCCTCGTGTCCCTGTTCCATATAAGAAGCACTTTTTTTTCCTCCTTTACTTATGAATGGGTTGAAAATGGCTCCCTCTGCTCTCTCTTCTCTTTTTGGAAACTCTAAAAGTAGCCGCATGGTTTTGAAAAACGATGCAGGCATCATTGACCTCTGATTTTGGAACCTGGAGTCACTGTCGCTCCCGACTTAACACTGATCTAAAGTCTGAACGCAGAATGTTCTGTTCAAATCCAAGGTCCCTTGTTTGAAAGGAACACGGGCTCCACAGCAGTGTCATGACGGTCCCACACCCGGTGCCCCCTGGCAGGACCCCTGTCCTGGGAGCCGCTAGGACGCTGAATACCCTTTCCCCGTGGTTAACCACTTTGCTCTTAGAAAGGTCCCCTGTTCACACCCTCTGTGGGTCAGTCGTCACCCTCTGCTTCCTTTGTGTCTTTTTCTGGGTTCCCTGTGCTCTCATCCTCGAGAGGCTGGCATTGGCTCCGAACAGCTCCCTTGGTTTGCTCTTAAATTCTGGAGGCGCAGGTGGGCGCTTTTGCAATGGCCGGTGTCTGGGTGTGTGGAGGTGGCTGTGGTCTCCTACTGGACGCTCATCAGACATTGACTTCGGCCCAGAGAGGTCCCAAGTACATCATCACATGGAAGTAATTGCCTTTAACCCTGTTGTGTAGAGTTTTGATGCTTTTCATGCTACAGGGCGTGCTTTAATTCTGAAAGAGCTAAGTGTCCTTCGCGGTCTTTCTAAGAATGTTTTGTAATTCTGCGATCACACTGGCCACCCCAAGGAGCATGGACGTGTAGGGTGGGTGCCCACATGTCGGCTGACCTGCCTCCGAGGCTGCTTGGGGCCTCTGGGTTGGCCTCGTTTTCAGCCAGAATCCCACACAGGGTGTTTCAGGGGACACTGCACAGCGGCCCCTGCTCGATGCGGTGATGTGAACTGAACTCAGATGCACCCATCAGCTTTTCGTGAGCATGTCTTCATAACCCTGAAGTGGGCCTCGCCCACCATGTTTGCGTTCATGAAAGTTGATGAGAAAAAGAGAGAACTGAAGTTGTGGGTGCTTTGGCTAACACTTCTCTGTCGTATTGGCTGACGGACACATTTTAGATGTGTGAGAGCTTTACGTGCCCTTGTGGTGTGACTGAAGGGTGGAGCCCTTACCTCCCCCCACCGCCTTCCCGGTGGGTTGGAGGAGGCCGAATTATCTCCTATTTTCAATCCCCCTCGACTTAAGCAGTGCAGAGTTCAAGCTGGAACACCACGTATTAACTCTTCCCCTCAAGTGTCTCCAGGAACTAGATGTTGGGGCCAGTCTCTCAGCACTTCTGAATCTTCAGGGTCCTTCAAACCATGAGTTGATCCCAAGAAGAGCCCACACCACCAGGCCAGGTGTGCCATGCAGATGGCACCACTTGATAGAACTAGGTGCTCATGTGGGGGACCCGAGGCCCCTTTGAACTGTGGGGATTGTGGGAACAATCGGGGAGGGAGAGGGCAGGCCCCTCTAATCCCAGAAGCAGGTGGCACCTGTGCCTCCTCTGGTCTCCGTCGGTACCAGATGAAGCGTGTTCTGGAAGACCCCGTGTCAGCCTCTGTGCCTTTCAAGTCTGGTCCTCAGTGTCCTCTCAGAATCCTGGTGGGGCTGCGTTCTTCCTGGGCAGTAAGCCTGTGTCACCCCCAACCCCCGCCACCTTCGGCGCTGCTTCTGCTCCTCAGCTCGTGACTTGGTAAACTGTCACATCCGTGCGTCCTGTCTCGTGGCAGAAAACGTTAGGCTTCAGTCACATGACTCCTCCCCTGCCCTGACCTCCATGCCTTCCACCTGTAGGGATCCTGGGACATGGTGCAAGACCCATCTCTTAGCCAGGCACTGACCATGACTATACGTGCAACAGAGTCACTCAGCAAGAGTGTTTAGCGTAATGGAACTAGATTTTTCATACAGGAGTTTGTGTCTTGGTGAAATACGTATGTAGTCCTCAGATGTAAGGTGCTATTCAGTCTTACTGTCCTTACTCGGAATGCTTTTGTTACTGTCCTCTGTTTTTTGATGGCAGGGGAACCTCTCTGGCTTTGGCGTGGGTGTCACCTCGGGCCGCGCACGCATGGCTCCAATTCTGATGAATCCGAAATGCAGTGTGTAGGTCTGACTTCTCAAGCCAGGTTTTGAGCACTTTTCTTGGCTAAAGGTCTTGTTAAAAACCTGCCTTCCCAGAGGGAAGGGGGTTGTCACCTTGTGAGGGGGTGAAAAGGATAACTGTTGCATTGTTTTGTACACCTGAAATTAATAATAATAATAATAATAATAATAAATAAAGTAAAAACCTGCCTTCCCTGTCAAGGGATGGTTTTATTGGTTTTAAGCGGGGGAAATAATGCAACGTTACTTCTTTTACAAATGTAGAGAAAAGCCTTTTTAGTGGCTTCTCTTGGCTGTCCTGTCACCCCAAACCCTCCACGCTGAGTGGCAATGGCCTTGCCCTCAGCACAGGCGCTGGCTGCGGTGGGAACAATACACTCACAGTTTTGGTTCCTCTTCAAAGCCAAATACACACCCGACTAAAAGCCCGAAGGTACATAGTTTAGCACTAAATTGGAATTTGAGTCCCGAGTTTGATAATGGATTTTAATGTAGTTGTTGAAGGTATGAACTCATGTTTTATAATTGTAGAGGCAAGTGAGTTTTTACTTTTTAAAATGTTTTAAGAGAATAACTGTTAAGTTTCTGTGCAGCAAAGTGGCTCATGGCTCATTAAATACAAGACAAGAATGTAAGGTCTATACCCAGCTTTTTCTTACCTCTGGTACACTGCAGATTACTTACCTACTATGTATTGAGGGGTTTGAACACTGAGTTTTATCAACTTTTCTAGGTTTATTTTATTTTTATAAAATAATGGAAAAAGAACCAAAAATGAATTCAAAAGTTCCACAGGTAGATCTTGCCCCTTCTTAATTCCCGCGCCCCCTCCGTCCCCCACAGTGAATCATTTTAGAAGACATTTTGAATCAAAATGTATTACAACCATTTGAAGTTTACGATTTTCTAAGAAGCTGAGCAGCTCCCAGGGCCTTGTTTCAGATGCTGCCCTCCATGCGGTCTGTGGACTCGCTTCTGCCTGTGCGGGGAGGGGGGGGGTCTGTGTGACACTGTCTCGTGCTTGCAATATAGAAACTGTGCAGTGCTTTCTGTAAATTGACAGTTCCTGTATAAACGAGTATTTATATCCGTTGGCCTCTCTGTGTAACGTTTCATTTGCTCCATGAATTGTAAAATTAATTATAAAAATTATAGTACCTGCTAAATACAACTCTGAGGCCTCACGTCCTTGTCTTTAGTTACCGCCATTCTGTGTGTTTTGAGGATGTCCAGTGCTTGCATGATGCCAGGTGGTGATGCCACTTTAAATTAAGCCTTAATCAGATGTTAAATTTGTAAGTTTCAGAGTATGCAAAAATATTAGGCAGAGTGAGTGTAAACTGTTCAGATCAAGATGCTATACCATAATTCAACAAGTCTTTTCTCCATAGTTACAAAGGGAAACTTTCAGTGATACAGCTAGCTCGCTCACGCTCTCTCTCTCTCTCTCTCTCTCTCTCTCTCTCTCTCTCTCTCTGGTCTAGCTTGGCTGTCACTGTCACTTGATGAAAATGGACCGTTGTGCATTTCTGTGGCAGTCAGTCAAAAAGACCTGTTCTGAAAGTACTGAAAGTATTGAGACTTTTTCAGGGTTATTTTTAAATATTTGGATTTTTTTTCCCTCCGGTCTGAGATTTATTTATGGCTAATGGAGAGTGTGATTTGGGCATAAATCTTATTTGCAAACCCGCTCATGTTCTAAGCTTTCTTCAGGTAGTGCCACCTGCCGTTGCTTCTGCATATGATTCAGTGGATTTTTGTTTTTGTAAAAGCATCTTAAATTTAGACATAAAATGGAGGGGACCCAGCTTTCTTTACAATGTGGATCTACCTCAGTTAAACAGTTGGGTGCTATTTACTAAGTCTGTCAAATTAAATTGGAAAAAGTAACCAAACAGTGAGATACAACTCCAGGTGAAGCTTGAAGTCATAATTTCCGTTTATTTAATAATATTTTTATTTATTTTGTGCCTTTTGTGTTGAATCCTAATGCATTGAAAAAAAATCAGTTTGAAATTAAATATTTTCTATTGCAGGTGGTGAGAAAAGCCCAATTTGTCATGGAATTTGATAGATTCCCCCCAGCCAACCACTAATATATATTGGAATCCCAACTGCCCTCTTACAAAAAGGAAAAAAATATATATCCAAGAGAAAATGTATCATTTTACAAACAAATTCCAAACTCTTCTATGCATATATATATATTTATAGCTATCACTTCATTTTCTGTGCCAATGAAGGGGCGGCCAAAAACATCTCACGTGTACTCTTATCATTGCTTTTTTCCGCCATGTGGGCCCCCTCTTCCTCTGGCCTATAAGTTTATTTCATAAGCAGCAGATGCACTGTCGTCAGTATCACCTCTCCTGACCTGGTGGAGGTGACAATGACCACATGGACAGAGGAAGGGGGAGCTCACAAGGCCATCGGAGAGGGGAAGGCCTGCATTGACGGAGCTCCCAGGTTCCCATGCGTTAGGAAAGCTTTCTGGCAGGTGCGAAAATAAGAGATTGATGCTTTTATATTTGGCAGTTTACAATTCTAGACTTTTCCTACTATGGCGATCTTTTTTAACTTAATTCTTTGGAGGTAACGCAATATTTTGGAGTCTTAAGAATTTGATTTTGTACCAATAAAAAATAAAACTTAGGGATCTTTCCTGTAGTATATAGTTTTACTATTTTAAAGAGATCTCTGAATTTTACAAGAGAACCAACATTCCTTAGTGGCAAAACTTTGAAAGTGGATTTGGGAGGCTTTTTGCTGCAGGATCTCAAAAAAAAAGGGGGGGGGATGATTCTAGTTAAATGTCTTTAATTTTTAAACTCCCATCAGGTCGACCCTTAAGCTATATTTTGTAAAGAGTAAATCACCCTTTAGTATGCTGCATATAAAGATCCGCATCGTTGCACTTTCTCAATAATAATTAATGCCCTACGATTGGCTCACCAGTAAGCATTTGGTTTTTTACCTAACCAGAGTACTTTAGGGCAGGTGATTCAATTTATATAGGTACCTCAAGAAAAAAACCTGAATATGCTGCATTTTATTTCTTTAGCTTTTATATGTAGCATTTTGTTTTGCTCTTATTATTTCATTTAGATATATGCTTTTTGGACCCCAATAGACTGTTGAAAGAAAATTTAAAATTACCCTTGTAGGGATACAGTATCCTTTAAAAAAAAGAAAAAAAGAAAAAAAATACTTCAATTTCTTGTTCAGAGGTTGCCCACCAGTAGAATAATACTTCACCCAAACATACCTGAGAAAAAGGACACCATGTCTATCAGCAGACAGTAATGGTCCCGTCCTTTCCGTTCATGCTGCTTTCTTGATTCTTTTCTCCACGTCATCAAGAGGTGGGTGACGTATTTCTAAGGTCAAACTTCAACACTGTGGCATCTTGATGTTTTCAACACAGACCTCACACAGTTGCCACTGAGTCAGTAGCGTGATCCTAAAGGTGTTGCTGGCATTCGGCAGTCACATCAGTGTGGCCGCCCTGAAGCGCCAGTCTTCACATCTCTCTATTCCCAGCACTCGCCCTGAACTGAACAGATGGGGAGTGGTCTTGATTGACGAAAGATAAACTGGTGAAGAAAGCTAACTGCCGAGACTGAGCATCTATTGTCGTGTTTAAGCTTAGCTGGGTCCTTTCGAGTTTGTTTTACAGCTTACTAGATTAAGTAGTTTGCACTATTTTTGCAATAAATTCATGGAAAACCTAACAGTTATTTGTTTTGTTTCTTACTGTGTGTATATAAACTAATACTAAAAGTTTGGCATAGTGTTTTTTCACCTCCTTACATAACCCCTTTAACATGCACAGAATGCTGTAAATCTGATAAAAATATGATGTGAATGATATTTTATAAAGTTATTTTGTATGGTGTCAATTTTGTTTTGCCTCATAGTATGTCAGCAAAAAGTAAAATAAAATTCCTTGTATTTACAGCTGCCTCTCCCAGAGGTCTTCAATTACTCATATTTATTCCTTCCGCACAGGTTCAGATCCCAGGCTCCCAAGGGGGGAGCCTGCCTTCAGTGAGGGAGGTCCAGGGTATTCTACGAGCATTGGACCTATTCCGTGAACAATGTACTCAACAGAGCTAGGCACTCATGACCCCCGAGAATCAGGTTGGGGATGGAAACCACAGGAATGAAGGACAACAGGACAGATGTGGGCTCTAGGGTGAGTTGGGTGGTGCTCCTTGAGCAGCCGTGAGAAAGCATGCAGGAAAAACAGCATTCAGCTAAGCCCCAGTCAAGTGCGGAGCCCATGTTGTGTGGGAGTCAGCTGAGCACATCCAGGGTCCGCGGCCTGGTGGGTCGGTCACTTAACCCCCTCTGCCCTGGCTGTGCGTACACATACGTGTGCAGCTCTGAAACCCCTGGTGGCCTCACAGGGCTGTTGATTACTTCCGTCTGGACTAAAGAGAGTATGTGGTGTTGGGAAAGGAAAGGAGGGTTGGATTAAGTAAACCAAAAAATGGCTGACATCCCTAGAATGTACCTTGTTGCTAAAGCAGGCCAAAGTTTTGTTCTCTGGACATAAATGTTTATAGGGCTTTATTTATAATCGTCAAAACTGGCAACCACCCAAACGGAGTTCTCCATTCATCTGGGGACTATGTAAACAAATGGTGTGTCCGTGCCATGGAATCCCACTCAGCACAAACTGGTAACTGCAACACGAGGAATCGCAAAGGCATGATGCTAAACATAAAAAAGCCAGCCGCAAAGGCTACAGACCATGTGATTCCTTTATGTGACGCTGGAGACAGGTCAGCAAGCCACGATCTCGGGGCCGAAGCCAGCCTACTGTGTTTTTGTACGGCCTATAGGCCAAGAATGGTTTTTACATTCTAAAATGGTTGAAAACAATCAAAAGAACATTTCAAGACCCATGGGTACTATACAAAATTCAAATTTCAGTGTCCAGAAACGGTTTCATTGAAATACAGCCATGCTCATTCCTTTAGGTCTCGTCTCACTGTTTTGGCGCAACGGCAGGGTTTAGTAGTTGTTGACAGAGTACGTAGCCCACG
>NW_017731630.1:1821962-1824405 GCF_001890085.2 Hipposideros armiger
TTGTTTAACCAGAATGTTTCAAAGACTAAGTACCTGCAAGAAACTGGAAAGTTTCCGATTCCTCTGCGGTATTTGATAAATCATTGTAAGTAAGTGCTTTCTTTTCTTTTCCATTGCCGTGTCTGTAGGAATAGGTGGCTAGATATTGAACAAAGAGTTCCTAAAACAAAAGGAAACAGTAAAATGAAAGGTGTGCTTTGAAAACTTATCACAGAACTTAATTTTGTTAGTTACATTAAGTTTTGATGATTGCAGAGTATCTGAGTTTCTCCAACTACAGGAAATCACTGGGAAAAGGAGAAATGCGAGGTCAGAAAGAAACCAGGGCCGTAGCCAAGGTAATGGGGAAGCAGGCATTTCCCTAAAGTTTATTTTAGGTTTTTAACTTCTGAAACTTCTTTAAAAGTAATTAAACAATGAATCATAAATGGTTAGTGACCAATCAGTACAGTAAACAAACAAAAAAAAAGGAACACGAGACCATTCAAAAATTCTGCTTGACTCAGAATTACTTCGTGTTTCTAAGGTGGTTCGCCTACAAATACAAGTCAACAACCGGAAGCCGAAAACGGACGTTTCCCATTTTGCCCGAACACCTTTCCCTAAAGCAACCACCTGGACTGCGTGAACTGCTCTCCTTCTCGGTGTGTTTCCTTGTAACTCCATCTAGTTCGGTTAGTAGGGCATTCGAGAAGTGCATACACCTTAGTTCCGCGATCCAGAATGAAACTGGACCAGAAAACACCAATATCCCAACTAACGGGCCATTCTTTCCCGGACTCGGAGGAAGCACGGCTCTGGCATAAAGCAGGCAAGAAACCCGAGGCTGCCCACGCCCCTGGCGCCGGCCTGCCACTGCAGGGACACTGTGTGCTCGGGCGAGGAGGAGCCACGACGCAACCCAAGGGAACAGTGGCAGCAATGAAGGCTGCAGCTGGACACCGCCCAGCGGGGCACCGGAAGGGCCTGGCCCACCGCCCTCCAGATCAAAAGGCACAAAACGATCTTTTTGCACCTAAGAGGGGAATGGGACAAAACGCTGTCAAACTCAGGCCCCTGCGTTCCTGGAACTCCGGCTCGCGGNTTCCCTGGGAATGGGAAGGGATGAACTTCAAGGGGACACGTGAATCCTTGGGGTGATGGAACTAGTCTATCAATTGCTTACCAACCAACAGATTGAACATGAAGGATGATTTTACTTGATGTAAATACTTGTTTTAAAGAGCAATTAAAAAGACAAGAGCCAAAAATTTATCCTATATGAAGAAATACAGTCCTGTGGTTTTCTCCTGTGGATAGTAACAACAATTCCTCTGGGTATAAAGAAAGGTGCAGTAAAATGAGATCTTCAATAGACAAAATATTCTAAAATGTTTTTCTAAGAAAAAATATGCTTATGCAGAGGTAATATTTCTTTTTGTATTCATAATTTGACTTCAAATTTTTCTCTGGGAATAAAAGTGCTAGAGATGCTTATTTTTAAATTTCACATGTCTCAGGTAATAAGAAGGCACTAGAAAAACAGGGTTCTAAAGTTAACTCCAAAGAGCATCTTACTGAAAAATATGTACAGCTTTTAATAAAATTTGTCTTACAATTTAAAAAATGCAGTATTCAAATATTCAAATTTTCTTGAAATACAAAAATTCAAATGTAACATCCAACATATGACAATGTAGCAAAAGGTTAACAAACAGTAACAAACTACATATTTAGCTAAAACTGAATCTAGTTGTTTCGAAGAAAGAACTCACTCGTTTCAAAATATACACATAAGAATTTACATAACTAATATTTAGCAGCTCAAAATCTGTCTGAAAATTAAAATAGTAAGCAAAACTGTCCTTGCCTCTACGGCTTATAGCTGCAGATGGATTGGCAGCGCCTGACGTACAGACAGCTCTGTCTTGGTGCCCGCCCCCCAGAGCCTGGGCCTGCCCAGGAGAGGCTGCGGCCGGTTACCTTCCTTCCGGCTGTTGCTGGTGGAGGGGCAGTAGATGGTCTGTCTCAGCCAGGAGAGAATACAATGTACGTGAAGCCTCTGGAAAGCGAAGAGACTCAAGTCCCACAGTGCTGTGTGTCCTTCAGAGCCAGTGCTGGTGCTGAGCCAGGAGGGTCTTCTCCAGCCTGACGTTTAAAGCACTTCGGTTTTGGGTTAGGATTCCGCGTCGACGTCATCACTTTCATCACTGTCGTCGTCATCCTCCTCGTCTTCCCGCCTCTCCTTAAGCATTTTCAGATATTTACTAGCTAGTATCTTCTTTGGTAAGATATCTTAAAAACATAAAGCTAACATTAGCAACTGGTTATGGTAGACCATGGGTACGGCAACACAAATTTCAAAATGTCCTAGTTCTTGCTTTGACCTCTAGAAGAGGTTCCAAAACAAGAAAAGCTTCAGACTCTTCTGAGTGGTCTCCTGGCTAACGCTCCAGACCCGTTC
>NW_017731630.1:1826366-1827556 GCF_001890085.2 Hipposideros armiger
GCTTTGGGGCGCAAAGGACGGTCACGAGGACCGAGGAGGGACAAAAGGGGTCCCCGCCACTCCAAGCCGTTGCCCAGGCCACCACGCGCGGGGGAGGACGGGATGGCGCGATGGCGCGGAGTGGGCGGGGCGAAGGGAGCGCGAGGGAGGCCGGGAGAGGCCGGGGGAGGCGGGGCCTAGTGAAGGGGGGCGCGCGCGGCGTGGAAAGGAAGTGAGGCGGCTCGCGAAAGGGGCCGCCCGCGCGAGCCCGCGACGGGGAGCCGGCGGCGCGCGGGCCCAAGGGCACCGGGCAGCGTGAGGGCTCCAGGCGCCCCCTCCACCCCCATGTCCGTGCCCCGCTCCTCCTCCCCCCGCGCCACCCGCCTCACCGTGGCCTTAGCCGTGAGCACCAGCGCCTCCTGGTTGATGCTGGACACCTCGGGGGAGCTCTTCATGATGACCCGGATGCGGGACAGGGGCAGGGACACGAGGCGCTGCTCCCCGCACTTGTCTCTGCCCACGACCCCGTCCGCCATCTTTCCGCCCCTCCCCCGTGGCGGCAGCCGGCCCGCAGTGAGGTGGCCAGCCAACACCGTCGGTGCGGGAGCGGCGTCCCGCTGCCCCGTGGGAGTTGTAGTACCGGGGAGGCGCGGCTGAGAGGCCTGGCCGCCGCCCTTCCGGGGCCGGACTACAAACCCCATGGTGCCCCGCGCGCCCCCGAGGCTGCGCGGAAGGAGCTCGCGGCCCGCGCGAGGGGAGCGGAAGGACCGGCCGCCCCTGGAGCCGGAGGAAGCGCGGAGGGGGCGGGGGCCGAGGGGGGCCGCGCTGCCGCCCAGCGGGCCGCAGAAGGAAGCTGAGGGAGGGCGGGCGCTGCAGCGAGGAGGACAGCGGCAAGCGTTTCCCCGGGAGGCGGGGAGAGCTTCACTCGGCCCTTGCCCCTCAGTGGGCAGCTGTGGCCAAAAAGCGGCGCTTCCCTGAAGCCAGGGGGAAGGCGGAAGGAACGGGCGAGCAAATACGACACTGACTAATACCGCGAAGGAAGGGAGAGCGGTGCAAGAGGACGCGGAGACACGGGGGCTGCCGTTACAGCCGGGGCGGTGGGGAGGACGGCTGGGCCGGGAAGAGAGGAGACGGCCCTCGTGTCCGAGAAAGTGCAGAGGGTCCGAGGCAGGAGCCTCTCGGGCGCTCAGCGTGACGTCGTGTTGGTATTC
>NW_017731630.1:1828638-1835036 GCF_001890085.2 Hipposideros armiger
GGTGGTGGGGCAGGAGATGGGAACGAAAAAGCTCTTTCTCTGCAAAAGCCTGCATTACTACGTGAAGGCTCAGTGTTCCTGCTGCAAGGACTTGTCACCCCAGATCAACTTTGATTTCAAAAAGTTCGTGTGAAAAGAGTTTGGAAAATTCAAGGCATATCTTGTTTGACCTTTAAGATTTCAGCTGTGTGCATCACTTGGGGAACGATACCAGAATACAAAATGTGTGCCTCTGCAGCATTTTCTGCAAGTTGGTGGGTCCTGAAAAGGACCGCTCTTGGGTCTCCCTGAGGAAAAGCTAAGGCCAGATCCCTCAGTGGCTCCAGAGTGCTGACATTTGTGGCGTTAGAAACGCCTTTCCCATCTGCCTTCAGGCCGCAGTGAGCCGGTAACCTCAGCGCCTGCTGTGTGCTACATCCCTAGGAAGTGAAGGCCAAGGACGCAAGGACAGTGCCATCTTCAGTGCCGCCTCAGGTCCTGGCCCAAATAATAGCACCAAATACACGTCAGACACCACTAGGCACTAAAGTGCGGCCAGGAGCAGGACAGCTATGGCCCTGCTGTCACGGAGCCCACTTCCAAGTACAAGGGTGACAAAACAACCCCTCCTATGACAAGTGCTATGAAGAAACAGAACTGTGAGGGCGGGAGCCTCTGAGAAGGGACATTCAAGGTCAGATCTGAAGACGGGAAAGGAGCAGTGAGGTGGCACAGATGTGGTTAGCCGGCCGGTGGGACAGGCTGGGGCAGGCAGGCACGTTGGGCTTTTGTTCTGAAAACAATGGAGAGCCAGACGTTTTGGAGCGAGGAGGCGGGTCCAACTTAGAAGCCCACCTGCTGCCCAGGGATGACTAAGCGGGCGGATAGGGCTAAAGGTCAGACCTCGCTTTGATCCTTCAGGATGCATGATTACAAGACAAGTGGAAGTCACAGGTCACCAGGTCTTTTCTGTGAAGTTAGGCTACTGATTGGGAAGAGTGGGGTCCTGAGAATTCGGATGGGGATAGTTGGGTGGATACAAGCAAATGGAGAATTTTTTAATCCCCCAGCCCCTCCCCTCCATCCACCTGAGCTTCTCAGTGGAAAGAGGCTGCCTGAGATCAGTGTCTGCCTGCCGAAATCCTATTAATGAGCTCATTTGAGGGGCTTACCTGGTGAGAGGATGGAGTTTTCTCGTTGTGCCCTTCATTAATTCCAGTCCGTAACTGGAGGCAGGTCCCAGCATGCCCCAGGGAAACAACTCCAAAGCCCAATTTAGGAATTTATACACTGAAAGAGCTGTGGTGTATTCATGCACTTTTATCAGCAGAAACTTGGAGAGTATCTGGGGAGTGGTTTCTGATGGTGTCAGAGCACATCCTTGGGTTGGGCTGAATTTATCAATATAGCTGACACCAGAGCCTGGGTTCAGTGTGTGAGCTCTGACAGCTGGGAAGGATTTGATCGGCTTGCTTTAGCTGGGCAGGTGGAGAGAACTGGAGTGTCCTGCACTGGTGGCTGTGACTTGTAGAGACTGCGTGACGTGCATCTGAGTGCGCGCTCTGACCCGCTCACCCGGTAACCCCACAGAACTAGGGTGGGGCACCTAGGGCAGCTGGTGCTCTCGTAAGGAGTCTTGGCTTGAAGTCACAGCACAGACTTCAAGGGGTCTGGAGTAAAGATGTACCTTCTGCAAGTAACTATTGTCCATTTGAATAGCTTCAGATTTGCCACTGGACACTGGTAGAGACCAAATGCCAGGCCACGAGACCCCAGATGAGCGTGTGACCTGAGCTGGGTGGACTCTGACAAGGGGCGGCTGATGAATGCACTGATACCAGCTTTGAGCAGGGGCACCAGAAGGTAGCATGAGTAGGTGGCTCGGACTCCCATGGCCCCTCGTCCCCCTCCACCCCGTCCTTGCCCACTGCCCATAACTGTCCTCATGGATTCTCTGGGCAGAATAGCAAAGAAGGAGAAGGAAGACTCAGTTAACAGACTCCTGTGTTCGTGTGTGGGCGCCAGGCAGAGGGCAAAGGGTGCAGCATCACAGCGTCACAGTTTCCGAAAGGGAGAGGTGAAGGGACGTCCTCCCAACAGGCCACCTGCCTGGATGGAGAGTGAGCCAGAGGCACCGGATCTACCCCCGTTCGGGGGCAGTGGCCAGCAGTTTGACTGATGGTCCCGAGATTTGGAAAGAACGGATTGGAGACTTAAAAGACAAACAGGTTGAAGGAAGGGGTTTGTGGATGAACTTGTCAGAAGGGGGAGAGGTGTGAGGACGTGTGAATGTGAGTGCTCACCAGAGGGCCCCTTCCCCAAGGGAGGCCTTTAATAAGTGGCTAGCACAGTGCTGGGCACGTCAGGCGTGAGAAAGACGGAAAGAAGAAAGGTAGCCCATCGTACTGAGCAAGTCATGTTGCATGAGGGGCGGTAAAGGCTTTGCCACCAGAAAGACCTGAGTCTAAATCTCCCCTGGCTACACACTCACTTGTCTCTGCATCTGTAAAACCAGGTACTAGTACCTGCTCCTCAGCACTGCTGAGAGGCTTAGATGAGCTCGTGCCTATGCGGCCCAAAAAACACGGGCATTCCTGCTCCCTCTGCAAGAAGGAGGAATAACCCAAGTTGAAATGAATTTGGGATGGAATCAGGAAGGGAGATTTTTAAGAGCTGAGGCCATATCTTATTAGCTTTGCACAGCTAGAAGTGCTTAATAAATATTTAATAATGATAATAATGATCATTTAGCTTGGTAGAATGTAATTATACAAATTGTAAAAATACAATTATGCCAGGCTGTCATTACAGATAATGGCCTGAATACAGGGATAATGAGGGGCAAAGCGGAGCCCACCGGCGTGGCGGCCCCCAGTAGGCAGGCGGTTGCAGTGCTGCAGATCTCCATGTCGGGGAGGGGAGACTGGCACCTGGGGGAAGGGAGAAGCTGGCAGGGGCCAGACTACAGAGCCTGGTGGCCTAGGATGGGCCAGTGGGAAGTCATTGGAGAGTTTTCAGCAGGAAAGCGACAAGAGCCAAAACATTTCAAAAACAAGTTTTTATCATGGCAAAATATACACAACTTTAAATTTACCTTTTAAACCCTTTTTAACAAGTGTACGGTTCAGTATGCAAACTGTCCCCACCATCATCTCCTGAACTTTGTCATCTCCCAAACTGAAACTCAATGCGTTAAACATTGAACTCCTCCCCCGGCCTCCCGCAGCTCTCTGCACCCACCATTTCTGTCCCTGTGAACTTGGCTGTAGGGACCTCGTGTGAGTGGACTCAGTATTTGTCCTTTTGTGAGTGGCTTATTTCCCTTGGTATAATGTCCTCAAGGCTCACCCCTGTTGTAGCATCTGTTGGGATTTCCTTTTTAAGGCTGGACAGTATTCCACTGTATGGATGGACGGGACCCATTTTGTTCATCTGTCCGTCCATCCATCCCTCTATTGGTGGGTACTTGGGGTGCTTCCATGTTTTGACTTGTGAATAATGCTGCTGTGAACATGGGGATGCAGATATCTGAGTCCCTGCTGTCAGGTCTTCGGGGTGTATACGCAGAAGTGGAATGGTTGCATCATATGGTGATCCTGTGTTTATTAAGGACCCACCGTCCTGGTTTCTGCAGTGGCTGCACCGTTTTAACATCCCACCAGCAGTATGAGAGTTCATGTCTCCCCTCGTAGGAAACACTGATTTCCTATTTTTTGATGATATCCATCCTAATGGGTGTGAAGTGGGATCTTGTGTTCTGGGTTTGCATTTCCAGAAGATTAGTGAGGTTGAGCAGAGTTTCACAGGCCTCTTGGCCACTTGTTCATCTCCTTCAGAGACATGCTATTTAAGTCCTTTCCCCATTTTTTCAGTCAGCTGTTAGCTTTTATGCAGTTGAGTTGTAGTTCTTCATTCCAGGTATTAACTCCTTCTCAGAGCCGTGATTTGCACGTTTTCTCCCGTCCCATGCCTTGCCTTTCATTCTGGTGGTCGTATCCTTTGAGGCACACAGTTTTTGAGTTGGATGTAGCCCAACATCTATTTTTTTCTTTTGTTGCCACTGCTTTTGGTGTTATGCCTAAGAAATCATTGCCAAATACAATGCCATGAAGCTTTTCCGTGTGTCTTCTTCTAAGAGTTTTATAGTTTTAGCTCTCAGTTCCCTTCTGAGTTCATCTTTGTATGTAGTGTAAGGTGGGTCCCACTTCGTTTTGTGCAGGTGGATATTCAGTTTTCCCAACCCCCATTTGTTGAAAGACGCCTTCCATCACTGAGTGGTCTTGGCACCTTTGTCGAAAACCATTTGACTGTATGCGCAAGAGTGTTACCTCTGGGCTTGGTGTTCTAGTCCATTGGCCTGTGTGTCTGCCTTTATGCCCGTGCCACGCTGTTTTGATTACTGCAGCTTTATAGTAAGATTATAAGTGAAGAAGTGAGCAAACTCCAGCTTTGTTCTTTTTAAAGATTGTCTTGGCTATCCAAGGTCCCTTGAGATTCCATATGAATTTTAGGATGAAGTTTCCTATTTCTGCAAAAAATGTCGTTGGCTAATATGTGGTCTTAACTTGGGGGTGTGGTAAGTAAGCATGGAAGCAGGTGACCCGTTAGGTGGCATTTGAGCAAGAAGATGGTGCTTCTGAAGGGTGAGGTAGCATTGAATGTGGGGGAGGCTGGAGGGGGGTGGGAAGGGTTTGGATGGTGAAGTCAAAAGGATTTGGTGACGGATTCGATGTGGGTGGAGAGGAAAAAAGGAATCAAGGATGACTCCTCGGCTGTGGGTTGGAGCAAATGGTGTGCCCGTTGCTGGGATGGTGAGAATGGAGAAGGAACAGGTTTGAGAACCAGGGGCGTCAGGAGTTCCTTTGAGGGCACAGGAAGTCTGAGAAGGCTGGGAGATAGCCAGGTGGAAAGGAAAGTGGCCTACGCCAGGGACGCCTGAGCTTGGGGCACAGGGGAGACTGCAGGGCTGGGGAGGGAGATGTGAGTGTCAGCACCGGGTGGGGGCAGGGCCGGCAGCAGGAGAGGAGCTAAGGAAGGGCAGTCCTAGGCGCCAGCCCGCCAGGCTCTTCCACTTGGGGACAGCCGAGGTGGTGGTAAGCTCCTGGAGAGATTGTCCCCAGCGTGAAACTCAAATGAGAATGACATCAAACCCCCGGTCCTCTATCCTGGGCTGCTGTTCCACTGCTGCAGTGAGGCCCTGGCCGTTGAGGCAGCGGGGCCAGCTGGCCTCGTATCATTAACCTTGGGGGCTGGAACTCCTAATGCCCCATGCCGCCCACTCCTGACCTGCTGCTTTCTACCAGGCCCCCCCAAAGTCCACTCTTCATGCCCTTCGTCCTCCCTGCGGCTTGCCCGACAGCCTCCCCTGCACACCTCCTCTCCTCCAGCACCCCCAGGCCTGCCCTGCTGCGAGGTCCTTGTCTGTGCGTCTCTGGATGGAGAGATTAAGGGGTAACGCTCAAGTTATTTTTTCATTTATGTTCTCATGTCTTTCCCCTGACCATGTATTATTTGTATAATTGTTAAAAATAACCAAAGATAAAAAAACAGCTGGAGAAGCGGACGTGAAATAAGGTTGATTTGGAAATGAGAACAAAGTAATGGGCTGAGGGCACTCACGCCTGCATTCTGCAGTGACGGGCTGGGCGCCCGTGGCGGGCGGCTCGGGGCTGGGAGCTGGGGCCGTGCACTGTGCAAGGAGAGGCGTGCACGGCCGAGAGGGACCAGTGGCAGTGTGTGCCGCGCTGCAGCTCTTACCTCTTTGGAGACGTCACCTGCTGCTGACGAAGTTATGTGTGGCAGGCACTTTGGGAAACTGGTTGGCAGTTGTTAAAAACTTCAATATATTTTTACACATGGCCCAGCAGTTTCACTGCTGATACCCAGAGAAACAAATGCTGTGTCCACACAGAAGATGGTCCCCAGATGTTCATATCAGCTTTGTTCGTAATGGCTGAAGTGGAAACAACCCAAATGCCCACAAACAGATAGACTGTTTAACAAACTGTGGCACGTCCATACAATGGACTTAGCAATAAAAAAAATTTAAAAAGAACGACTGATACACGCAGCAAACTTGATGAAACTCAGAAGCATTATGCCAGGGAAAGGAAGCACATACTGCCTAACTCCATTTACATGATATTCTATCTACAGCAGGCTAAACTAGTCCAAAGTGTCAGAATGTGTCAAAACTCACTAAACTGGACACTTAAAATGGATGCCTTTTATTGTATGAAATTATATAAGGATGACGATTTAAAAATGAAGAAAAGGGGCCGACCGAGTGGTGTGTTGGTTAAGAACTGGCTTGGGATGCCAGAGGGCCCTGGTTCGGATCCCACATGAGGGCCAGTGACACTGCCCTCCACAGCTAAGATGCTGAACAACAGCTCAACCTGGAGATGGGCTGCCATGAG
>NW_017731630.1:1835271-1841374 GCF_001890085.2 Hipposideros armiger
ATTCCCCAGTGCTGTTCCCCTCCCCTGACTCCCTAATAAAAACTTTAAAAAAAAGAGTTTGAGCTCTGAACAACAGCAGTTTGATGCCCGGCCCGAGCTGAGCAGCAGCTGAGCTGCCAACAGGTGGCAGGATGGCTCAGCTTAAAAAAAATAATAAATAAATAAATAAAATAAAAATGAAGAAAAGGTACTGTGTGTCCTCTTACAGAGCCAATGGGCGTGAGAGATGTAATTCAAGCAATGACAGAAATGCATGCACAGTCACAAACTGGTAAGTGTCCTGAAGAAAATGTCCGGGGGCTCAGGGGTGCAGAGGAAGGAACCAAGATCCCTCAGAGCAGGGAGGTGCGTTTCACAGGGGAGATGGGCCCTAACTGAGCACGTGTCTCCCTCCTCCTCCTCCTCATCATCATCACAGATATTTGTTTTCTTATTATCATAGCAACACTTTTTGAGTATAGAAAAAAAACCGAGAAAAAGCAGATAGTAACAGGCAGGAGAGGCAAAACCTCGTGCACACGCTCACCCCTGCCTGCCACGGCTGCTCCTGCCCACTCTCTGGGTGGACCCCTCCAGACCTAAGGAGCCCGCCTTCCAGGACAAGCTGGCGTTCAGCAGCCTGGGAGAGGGGGGAAGGGCACTGGGGTGGGAGGCACAGCCTGAGCCGCCATCAAACTAGGAATCACGCTGCCGGAGGCCATCTGGGTTAGTGACATTAGGAGAGAAGGAGGGCCCCAGTGCAGCTGTGGTTAGGGCGGCAAAGAGGAAGTGGCCGGGTCCAAAGGCCTGAGAGGGAGCCTGGGGGAGGAGGCGGGGGTGTGTTCAGGGTCTGGCTTTGATGTAGGAGGGGCACCATTATCCCCATGGAGCCACGCCCTCGGGCTGACAGAATTTGGCTTTTGATTCACAAACCACAAAACTTAATTCCACCCATCAGTGACGAGGCTCAGAAATAATTGGGGGACTCATGTGTTGCCCACATGGCCAGATTCCTCTCCCGGCAGTGCCTGCTAAATGTCTCCCATGTCACTCACTGCCCTATTGTCTTTCCTTGCGACTGTGGCTATTATGGTGACAACTGTTGTGTGTTTCTAATCAGAACCGGCCCTTTCCTGGGTCTGGGTTAATGGCAGGCTGGAAACCAGGAACAGCAGTGTGTGGGCGGCCCTGGGGGGCCAGCAGGCCGGGGCCTGGGGTCTGTCCTGCTTCGAGCCCTTGGTCGCCTCTCCCTGCACCCCAGATTCTGCAATGAAGACTGTGGCGCTTTCACTTCACACTGGTCAGCTGCCTCCGAGAATCTTCCCGCCCCAGCTCTGGGACTGACCTCAGCCCAGGTGGGAGGTGTTTGCAGAGCCTTCACCCTCAGACCAGGAACCTGCCCCTCAACCCACCGCCCTCAGGGACCCCGGCTCCTCCAGACCTTTCTCCAGCGCTGCCTTTGCTGAGCCTGCCAGGGACTCCCAGGGGTACTTTTGTGTCGCTGTTGCTCATTTGGGGGTCTGCTGGTCTGTGTGGCCTCAGGCAAGGTGCTTTGGCTCCCTGGGCCCCCCACTCCTGGCCAGACAGTACGAATAACCTTTGGCATCTGGTGTGAAGACCCAGCCAGCCAGTGTGCAGAGGCACTGCCCAGCACCTGGCACAGAACGTCCATCCCGGCACTCACTAATTCTCCTGTGTTTAAGCGGCTGAGCATCTGTACATGGCCTGGTTTGCCTAGAAGGTTCTGGTTTACGTCTTTTGAGCCAGAGAAATTAACACATTCTCCTTTCACTCAAAAGTGTCCTGGCTTAAGGGACAAAGGATATTGTTATTTTATCACGAGCCAGCCACCTCGCTCAGAACCTTTCTCATGTAGGAAGGAGAAAGGAACCATCTGAGCACCTGTTTGTGTCATGTTGCAGACTGGGAACCTCCAGCCGGGGGTGAGCCAGCGTCCCACAGAGACGACCCAGGAAGGTCCCGGCCGGAGCCCACACAGACTCCAGGTATGTTGCAGGTTAGGTGGGTCGGCCTAGAATGCACGCCCATCAGGTTTATATTTATTAAATGATAAGATGTGTAGCCTTTAGAGGAATCCTTGCCTTTTTTCTTTTTCTTTTTCTTTTTTTAGCTATCTTTTGAGCAAGATTTTTCTTTTGTAGGCAGTCTCTTGGACGCAACAAGCAAACACGTGACCACAGCAAGCAAACACGTGACCACAGCTAACACAGTGGGCGGCACGTTCAGGGAAAGCCAGTCACTAGCAGAGCAGGGGCTGCCGCCCCCTCGGAGTGCGGGAAGGGCCGTGTCAGCACTTGGCTCCTCAGCTCTCTGTTTTCCTTCAGTGTGGCCTGGAGAACGTGAAAAAACCACAGGCTCGGCCTGGATCCGGTCAGCTCAGTGGGCGCCCCGGCGGGATCTCCTGCTGACCAGAAGCTCTGTGGTAATTTTCCATGAGTTTGATTAGTAAAGGGTGACAAGACAAAGCAGTGATGCTGTGGGGACCGTGGCTCATGTGGCAGGGCTCTCCCACGTCCATGGCAGATGCAGGGGTGGCGCAGAGGGCATCGATGCACTGGGAAGCCGTTTGGTGGCATGTAACTACGGCCAGCAGACTCTGTTTGCAACCCCGGAACTCTGCTTCCTAGCGTCTTTCCAAGGAGATAGTGGGCAGAAATGAAGAAGTAGTGACAACAATCCACTCGTACGGTAGTAGGCTGTTTAATTAATCAACGAACCGCTGGTTAGAATACTTGATAAAGAGAGGCACATCCTCGTCCCAATCGTCCGCCTGCCGCCCATCATGTGCTGTCGGTCTGGCTGATATATAGATACATATATTTTTTTTGGTGAGGGGAGGAGAGAATGGGTTATTAATGCCAGAAATAAAAAGTTTACATATTGAAGATTTATTTCTGCCATTCAAGATATGAATAATTATGATGTAAAAAATAATATAAGTGGAGCCACTTCAAAATGGAGTCAAAGATGCCATCCCAGAGGAACTGCTTTGAACATGTTACTCCTCAAACCTTTGGAATGTTAAAACTGGGGGGAAACAAAACAAAACAACTTTGGACTGGACCTCAAGCAGCATTATCTTTCCAAACAACTGTTTGAAAAATAACAGGAAAGCAGACATGATGACTACTGAAATGAAAATTAAAGACATTCTTTAGAATTACTATCACCATGTTAGCTTGTCTGCACCTATAGAAATTCCTTCCTTCTAGTCATGCAATTTTCCCCCCTTTCTTTCTCATAAATACTCCTTACAGTCTCCTCCTAATCAGAATACTATTTGGGTTTCTGCCTGAATCAGTTATTCCAAAACAGCTGTATTTTTAGATCTCAAATAAATGCTTGTTTCTTCTCAAAAAAAAAAAAAGTTTACATAAAGGTTTGAAAATGATGTTGGTACAGAACTTGCAACAACGTGGAAAATGCTTTTGTTAAAGGGGCAACAGGCTCTGAAGTGTCCATACTGTGTCCGTACTGTGAGTATAACCCTGTTAACTGAAAATTTGGGTTAGAAAAAGCCTGAAAATGCTTTTGGAAAATAATTTTCCACGGGTATCTCAAGTTTCTGCGTGAGTGCAATATTAAGGAATGTTAAGGAATTGACAGTATATATTAAAGTGTCTTTCAATAGAAACTCACATAAAACAAAGTCATTTGTTGTCCAGTTGATGAAAATGTGCCGGGGGCTGACAGGCACCTAATCCTCAGTGTTCCCTGAGAGCAGTGGGTCAGTACCGGCTAATTCACTGTGACTGTGGCTTGGCTAACTGCCCCCCAAAATGAGCTAGCCACTGTGTCATAGTGCAGAAGGCAGCACACCTCTCTTGTGGTGACAAGGTTGCCCTCGGTTTGGCCAGAAGCCCTTTGTGACATGGTGACATCTGGCTGTTCCTGCCTTCATATCAGAACCACTCACCTACCCTGCAGTAGTTGTTCATGCTCTGCCATCCCTTGGGAACGTTCGTAACGCTGTTAAACCCCAGTTACCTCACCTGTAAAATGAGAATAATGCATACTTAATGGAGAGACGATTGTGGAAAACTCCTGCCCCAGTGCCCGGCATTTGTTTGTGTTCAGCTGATGTTCCACCTGCCACTCCAAAACAACGGTCCTCCCATCAGCACCCCTCCCCCATCCTGTAGGGGGTCGTACTGAGACTCAGAGCCCTTACACGACGTGCCCAGAGGCACGCAATAGAGAAGAGGCAGAGAGAAGATTCAAATTGCGGGCTTGCCACTGCCAAAGACTGGTTTTTCCTACCACAATCCCTACGTGGTCGAGTCCTCTTGACTCTTCCTGCATCTTTTTTTGGCTCGCCCATGAACTTTGTTTATCTTGGCCCCCAGTACACTGCATGGCTTAGTTCCTTCTCTTATCTGAGCTGCAGCCATAAGGCTAGCATTACTGAAAATTTTAGAAATAAAGACAACAGTTTTTTTCACATTCCGCCATTATCCCGACCCCACGATTTGGGATTTGTGCATTCTCTTCCAAGCATGGCCGTGTGCAGATATATTTTGTGTGTTGCATTCCTGCTCTTTGTCCAATTTGGCATCCTGCACTTTCACTTAATATTAAAGTATTTCTCTTGCTCTTTTTAATGGTTGCTGCCTGTCCCTTTGACTAGGAGAAGGAAATACATTGAATTGCCAGCAGTGGTTGTGTGGCAGTAGAGCAGTTATGGAATATTGTTCTTTTTCCCCTCGGTTTTAGATTTCTTGCAATACATTTCATGATAAAAAAATATGGCTAACATGTCAATCCTTGCTAGTCAATGTATTGAATTTTTATCCATCGTGTCTCAGTAGGTTCCTCTGGCAGTCCCGGCCCATGTCATGTTTGAAAGAAAACCCTCGCAATTCTTCCCAGCAGTGCACGCTGGGTATTTTCAATCCGAGGAGATAGGCATGGTCTGAATCACACACATGTCAGAGGGAGAGAAATTGTCTTCAAAACCCAGCGGCTTATGATGACATTTTACCCCCCATTTCGTTCTCGATGCATTTAACAAATCCAAGGCCATCCTTGAGTTCTGGAAGGCAGGGACCGTTTCTCAAGTATGTTCCTGGCACCGAGACTGGCACATAATAGGAGCTCAGTCAATGTTTGGAGAACCAGAGTGAATCACTTAAACTGAGACTCACAGTGCCCCAGGGGGAGGAATTTCAGGCTCATCCAGAGCTAGTTTATTTCAAGGGATCCAAGTAGAGATCAGAAAAAGAAGGCTTTAAAGCTGACTTTTAAAAAATGTCTTTCAGTCAATAATCCGGTGAAACACCCAAGGCCACGGTGCCAGACACACTGCTTCCCGTGCGCTGCATTGAGCCAACAGGCTGCTTCCAGAAACCGGCTTCTCCCCTCCTCCGAAACGAACCTTGTGCCTTTTAATGAGAAATCCCATCACTGGAACAGAAGAGCACAGGGCTCTGACTCAGCGATGCATTTTCCATGGAAATCCTTGTTTTGAGCATTCTCTCTTGAATCCTTATTGAACACACCAACTAAAGTAGCTGTATTTCAGGAGCGAAAAACGCAGTGTGCACGCTTATCTAGATACCTGGAGGCGCCTACTATGTGCCTGTTCTTCCTCACACCGTGGGGTAGGCTGAATTAGGGCCCCCAAAGATATCCCGGCCTAACCCCAGGAACCTGTCAACACGTTTGGTTACGTGGTAAAGGGGAAGTCAGGTTGCAGATTAAATTAGGGCAGCTAATCAACTGATACTAACACAGGGAGCGTCTCCTTCATCGTCGGGCGCCCAGTGTAATCATAAGGGCCTTTAAGAGCGGAAGGGGGACTTAGAGTAAGTCGTCAAAATCTTAAGGACAGAAATTAGAGTGGTGTTTGCCAGGGGCAAAGGGGGAGGAGGGCTGGGGAATTATTGTTTAGTGAGTCTAGACCAGGGGTCAGCAAACTTTTGAGATGGAAGAGCCGCCAGGGGTCCTCGGCAAACCAGCTCGCGAGCCGCATGCGGTTCTTTGGGTACGTACATGTGGCTCTGAAGTAACATTAAAAATGAAACTAAAACTATCATAGTTTCATTTATAAAAATGTGTAAAGAATATTATTCACATAATGGTGATTATGTAAAAATATATTTAT
>NW_017731630.1:1843953-1849419 GCF_001890085.2 Hipposideros armiger
TATGTCTTGTCATTGCGTCTGTTCTTAGGTCCACTTCCTTCCTGTGGGGGGCTGAACGGTGAACCCACCACCTCACATGGCAGAAAGGACTTAGTGGGTGTGATGAAGTGACCGGCCCTGAGCTGGGGAGATTACCCAGGGGGCCCAGGGCAAGCACAGGACCCTTAGAAGAGAAACGGGAGGAGTCCGGTTCAGCAACAGAAGGTGGGGAAGGACTTAACTGGGCATCAGTGGCTTTGAAGACGGAGGAAGGTGGCTCTGGAAACTGGACCTGGGCCCCAGCTGACAGCCAGCAAGGAAGTCAGGGCATCAGTCCTAGAACTGCAAGGAACTGAATTCTGCCACCAACTCGAATGAGCCAGGAAAACAGATTAAGCCCCAGAACCTGCTGGACTTCCACACTAGAGAACTATAAAATCACCAGTTTGTGGTAATTCGTTACGGCAGCAATAGGAAATGAATTCAGCCTTCAAAGTCTCTTTCTGTTGGGAAAGAGGGGTTGGTCCATCTCGGCCTGAGTCACTCAAGTGCTGGACTCCCCGCCCAGCTCTCCTGAATCAACGTGCAAGGCCATTTTCCACGGTCTCCGGCTGGAACATGGGCAGGACGGCGGAGCCTTGAAAAGGCCAAGCTTACTTGGCCATGTGCCCAAATAAAGCTCTGGAAATGAGTGTACTTGTTAAAAAAAAAAAAAAAGCCAAGTGCTGACCCACTTTTTCCTGACTGCTCTGCCTCAGACACGTCCCTCTAAAAGGAAATGTATTCCCAGTACACGCCGTTCCCAGAGCTGACATCACCCACCTCAACTGGAAGGAGAAGTACTTACCAGAGCTCTCAGAGGCTGGAGTCCAACATCTGATAATGGAGCAGAAGTTCTGCAAAAAGCTGGAGTTTGGGGTTTTTTTGTTTTGTTTGTTTTGTTTTAACTGCATCAGCCTGGTGATGGAGGGGCTGGGAGTCTGGCCTGAGCTGGAATCCAGCCTGGAGAAATGCCACATGGAATTCAACATCCCCCCACTTCTCCCTACCCCCCCACCTCCACCCCCTGCCACACACACACTCCAGCTCTCAGGTACAGACCCTGGCAGGCCACCAAGCAGCAGCAGAGCCTGGCAGTGGTGACAACCACTGCAGGTGGGCAGGGGTGCTGCTACTGGACAGAAGGTGTCCCCTGGAAGCTGACCCCTTGTGAGCAGCCACATGTCTCTGAGCAGGTCTGGGCTTGGTCCAGGGTGGCTCTGCTGAGACCTGGTCTGAGGGCTGTGCTAGCACCGAGATCCACAGATGCTCCAAGTGGAGTCAGGGCGGGGATGGGGGGGCCTTGCAGTCGGCCACCCTCTGCTTAAATCCCGGCTCTCGCCTTGCTACCCGGGGAGCCTTCCGACGAACCTCCGGTCACCCCATCTGTAAATTGGGAGTTGTGTTAGTTTATTGTTGCGGCTGTGACGAGTCCCCACAAACTCAGTTGCCTAAACAACACAAAGGTACCATCTTAAGTTCTAGAAGACAGAAGTTCCGAAACCAAAGTGTCAGCGGGGCTGTGTTTCTTCTGGGTGTTCCAAGGGAGAATCCACTCCCTGCTTTTCCCACATTCTAGGGCACGTGCGTTCCTTGGCTTGTGGGTCCTCACCTTCAAAGCCAGCAATATAGCACCTTAAACCTCTCTCTTTCTCTCCTTCCCTTCCTGACCTCTGCTTCTGTCATCACGTCCCCTCTGACTCTGGCCCTCCTGCCTCCTCTCATAGGAACTCTGAGATGACCTTGGGCCACGCTGGATAACCGAGGTTAATCCCCCATCAGAGAGCCTAAGTCCAATCATACCTGCTAGGTCCCTTCTGCCAGATGAGGTCACATGGTCACAGGTACAGGGACTCGGGTGCTGACATCGAGGCCGTTGCCTCCCACAGGGATGATCGTGCATATTTGGTTGGGAGGTTTCGAGATACACGTGGTCTATTAGTTTGCTGGGGCCCCTGTTCTTAGCCCCCTTTCCGCTATGAGACTGGCCCCTGGCACTGCTTCCGTGGCCCATTGGGCCTGACATGGGGTATTTATAATGCCCGTTCCCCTCCTGGGTTTAAATCCCACCCTCTGCCGAGCTCAGGAACAGGATTCTGTGCTCCCACTGCAGTGTCGTCCCAGGCAGATTAATTAGTTATCCAAAAGAATACATGTGGACACTGGCGTTTCCAATGGGGAAACTGAGCCCCTTAAAACAGTGAGGCGGCACCTACAGTTCTTAGAATACGTAGTGTCTGTCCCAGCGTAAGTACTCAGTCAGTGGTAGCTATTGTTCATACAACATCAGAAAGCAGGTGTGGTCGGCATTAACAACAGCCTTCTCTGTCGCAGGCCTCTCGGTCCCTGAGTCCTCTGGGTCCTGTGTTCCCCTCACCAGCCCAGGGTTTCAGATCCAAGCCTGCTCACCTGGGCTGTCACCCATATTCCTTTATGATTCCTCTTCTTACTCCCATGACAATCTTCCGCTGAAGTCCTTACCTGGTTCTGGTCCCTGTGCTAGAGACAAAACTCCTTGAACTATGAACAGGTCAGATAAGAGGACAGTCCCTCACGGTAGGCAGAAAGCCTTACGACTGAGAGATGCAGGGGTTGGGGGACTCCGGGATAGAGGAACGCTGTGTGCTTGGGGAGTCGGGAGGCTTCGCAGAGAATAAAGGATTTGATAAAAAATTCTAGAAACGAGTAGAAATGTGACTGATGGGCGTGGTAGGGAAGAGAAAGAGAACAGTATCTGTAGACACTCAGAGGTATGGGAAGAATGACAGCCAGAAAACCAGCAGTTCAGGCTGGACCATGGCCCGGGTGAACCATGGCAGGACCGGTAGACCGGGAGACATGTTTTTAAACAACTTTATTGAGCTCTAACTCACACAGCACACAGTCCGCCCACCTCAAAAAGGTTCAGAGCTGCATGCAAACCACAGGGAGCCATTTTTGAAGCCCTTGTACCGTCCTATTGAAGGTGGCCTTCTGGGGCTCCCCAAAGTGTCTTTTGGGGGTTGTGTGGGTCCATAAAGACTCCTGGGGAAGCCGGAGCAGTGATTGGATCCGGGCAGAAAAGGAAAAAGGCAGTAATCCTTGCACTGAGCAAAGTGGAGCTACAGCAGGTTTCCTGTGGATTGTGAGGGACAGGAAGGAGGTCCCCCAAGAGCCTCCCACCCCAGGGAACAGCTGTTGCAGCCTGGGCTGTGTCTAAATGGTCAAAGCAAAGAGGACCACAGAGCACCAAGCGCGTGGCCTGGGCCAGCTGAGGTCCCAGCAGACCCCCCTTCATGGCAGACACCGAATGGAGGCCCAGCGCCCCAACGCTGACGCGGGGAGTGCACCGAAATGAACACTTTTAAAGAGATTCTTAGTTTTCTTGTTTGTAGTGGTACTTTTTTAAATGGGAGAGGAAAGGTCTCCAGTTTAATGGCAGGAATGGAGAGCGAAGACCTCAGAGATCCATGGAGGCTGAAATTTACTAGGCAACTTGTATGGAACAGGTTTTTTGGTTTTTTTTAGCTGCCTCAGTGATGATCTGGATAAAGAATGACGCAAGGAAATTGGTCTGCACATACAGGCTGTTCTTCCTTTTCTCAGGACACGCAAGTAGCTGCTTCCCAAACTTGGTTGTGCTTTTACAAAAACACATTTCAAGGACACAACCCCAATGTTCTCATTCAGTATGTTTGAGTCAGGCCAGGAAATTGTGGTATATTTTTAACTGCTTGGACTTTCTTTCTTTGGAATTCTCTTTTCAATGATTTTTAAACAACTGCAAACTTAAGTTCCAAGTACAGTACCAATAACTTAATTTTTCTGAAGCATTCTAGAGTAAGTGGCTGACCTGTTGCCCTGACACCGCTACAGCGTTTAGTGTGTATTTTCCACAAACAGGGGGCCTTCTCCTGCATAACCACGACAAAGCCATCAAAGTCAGACATTAACATGAATGCATTATTACCATCTGATCCTCAGGCTGCGTTCAAGTTCCAATAATTTTTTTTATCAATAGCAAAATGATCCAGTCCATATTCACAGATGACCATTAACTGTCCTGTCCCTTCAATCTTTGTTAACCTGGAATGGTTCCTCAGTCTTTCCTTGACTTGCATGACCTTGACGCTTTTGAAGATCACAGCCCAGTTATTTTGTAGACTTGGTTTAGGGACCAAATTGATATTTCTTCATGATTAAATCCAGGTCGTGCATCTTTGGCAGGAAGGTCACAGAAGTGATGCTGTGTTCTCGATTGCATCCTACCAGGTGACACATGATTTAGAGATGTCCCATTGCCATTGTTTCAGTTTAATATAAACCTTCTTTTCAGAATTGAGATATAATTGACATACAGCACTGTGTAAGTTTAAAGTGTATAACATGTTGATTTGATACATTTATACATTCAATATGATAACCACCAACTCAGTGTTAGGTAACACCTCCATTATGTCACAAAATTATCATTTCTTTTTTTGTGGCGAGACCGTTTAAGATCTAGTCTCTTAGCAACTTTGAAGTATATGATACAGTGTTGTTAATATAATCACCATGCTGTGCATTAGATCTCCAGAATTATTCATCTTCTAACGGAAAGTTTGTACCCTTTGATTAGCATCTCCCCATTTCTCCCACCCCCTAGCCCCTGGTAACCACCATGCTACTGTTTCTACTAGTGACCTGAATCCTTTTTCTCTGTTTCAGAGAAAGAAAGAAAGAAATGGCAAAGGTATGGATACTTGAGGTTAAAACAAAAACAAAACCAAAATGCTTCCACTTGATCAATATTATTTGAATAATTCAGAGAAATCCTGTATCAAGTTGGCATATAACAGAGATGTACCGTCTTTCCTTCTGAAAAATTAACCTTCACACTGTAATATTTAAGACACACAAAAGGTATAAAGAATAATATAGTTGGAATTATAATCACTTGACATGTAATATACAACATATATTTCAATTGGACTAATATATATTATTTGATATGTAACATTTTATGCAAAATATGTAATGTAATGTAATAATTTGAATTCTCAAACCACCCAGCTCAAGAATTAAACCACTGCCAATTCAGCTAAATCTCTTATGAATTCCTTCCTAGCTTCAGTCTACTCTGAATTTGCCCAGAACTGACTGACCCCAGCTCCTTTGACAAAGTGACAAAATCCAAGGTTTTGGAAGCAATTTGAGGCAATTAGATCCTAATTCAGGCCAGACTGGGATGTTTGTTTTTTCTAGAATAGCTACTTAGCTTGTTCTGACATCTGGTGGTCACACATGGAATTGCAGTTACTCATATATCCTCAGGATTATTCTCTTTTGAAATTTTTTTTTAAAGATTTTTTTTAATTGAAGAATTGGGGGATGGGAACAGACAAGTTGCTGTCCTTTTTTTGTTCTTCAGTCTAGTTGTGGAAGACGTTGCTTCACTGGCCCAAGTTGGCACCATCATTGCGCTCT
>NW_017731630.1:1853244-1859811 GCF_001890085.2 Hipposideros armiger
CTATTGGCAGCTTAGCGGCTGCTCAGCTCAGGCTGGCATCGAACCGCTGTTGCTCAGAGCTCAAACTCTTGAGCGAGCTCTTAACCAACTGAGCCACTGGCCCTACCAAGCCAGCTCTTAACCAAAGCGCCACTTGGTCAGCCCCAAACTGACTTTTAATTTTCCATTGTCCGATTCCTGTATCTTATTTCTCAACTGTCCCACACTCAGGAAGTGTTATCGCTTCGTCCCCTCACATTAGAACAACATACCTTAGCGGGTCATTGTGAGGATTATATGAGAAATGTTTGCCCATCACATTTGCACATTAGCTGCCAGGTTGTATTATTTTGAGGAAATAGATATGAAAGTCCTGCTCAAGTGGCTGGTTCTTAGTGGTGCTAAATGAATATGGTTAAATAAATGAATCTCTTCCCTCTTGGCTTGGGAACTAGGGGTGTGGAGAGCAATCACAGGACAGCAGGCACAAACTGGGAGTGTCCCAGCCAAATCAAGATGGATGGTCGCCCTATCCCAGAGCTGTCCACGTAAGCACGCGGCAGGATTGAGACGGAAGTTACGTCTGTCCCTCTGTCTCAAAGTGCCCTCCCATACTTGATTTTATTTCATCCCAATGACAGCCCCGTAAAGCGATTATCCCCATTTTATAGATGCAGACGTTGAGGTTATGTCGTTAGTGAGTGATGGAGTGGGTGTTCCGACCTGCACTTTGGGAGCAGGTTTGGTATATTCTTTGAATTCTCAACATTCAGGAAATGTTAAAGCTCTAATGGGAACACAACCCCAGGAGCAAGACAGCCCTGGGACTAGTCTGGACACCCCTGTTTGATGGCTGTGGGACCTTGGCAAGCCCTTTCGTTCTCTGAGCTTCAGTTTTCTCAGAGGTAAAATGCAGATTAGCCCCCCCCTTCCCAGATTTTCTGGGGCAATACAATAAATGCATATAAGTGAGTACATTGTAAACGGAGACACACTGTACAAAAATAGCAATGTTTCCTTTGCCAGCTTTCAATCTTGTTTCCAAATTGCTTGTCTTATCCATTTATGGAGAGAATAAGAACAAAGAAGGACTATGGGAAGAGCATAAGCAATGGAGTCAGAGAGCCCCAGATCTGAATCCCTAAATAGCACCAGCCACTTGTGCGCCCCCAGCCAAGTGGTGTCCTTCCTGGACCTCAGCGCTAAGAATAGCTATGTGCATGGGTCTTAATGGAGATATGTGAGCTAAACATGGAGGGCTATTCCCGGCACACGGACCTCCAGAAAGGGTGGCCTCTTTTTTTTAAAGATCTAATTGGCTGTGTTCAATGATTCATGAGCCAGGCAGCATCCCATCTAGTAAACAGAAAGGTGCTCTCCAGGGTGGCCTCTTTCAATGTCTGTTTTCTGTCCTCTAGTTATAGAGGACAGTCTTTACAATATCGAGCAGCCATTTGGGGAAGCTTTTTGTGGGGTCCTGGAGGCACCTCCCTTCAGCTCTTGGGCATCTCTGTTGAAAACCCCTGCTGGCTGTCTGGCACACTGGAAATCCCAAACAGGAGACCTGTTTTGTCCTGATTCTGTGTTCTGTTTATCACTCATTCCTATTCCTTGGAAAACAATTCAATAAAAACTCAATTGATTTTCTACTGGCTCTGGTCAGGGATGAGAGACAGCCTATTATTATTTTATAAAACATATGAATAATAAAGTAAATCATTAAATAGCACTGGGTACATCGCCGAGAGTCAGTAAGTGCTTGCTGGCTTAAAGCAAAAGCGATGGCTCAGATAGTTTTCCCATGGCTGCTGTATTCTCTGAGATAATCATTGTTGTCCTCCATTATATTTTTAAATTGAAAAAGAAATACATGTATATGGTAAAAAATCCAAACAGGACACAAAAAGACACAAGGGAAAGAGGGTCTTCTGGTCCTCTGCTCTCTCAGCCTGCCCTGGACGCCACTGTTTACAATTCCTGTGCGTCTTTCCAAATATGCTATGCACACTCCAACGTACGTATGCAAATTCCTTTTAAAGTTTTGTTTATTTTTAACACAGAGGGGTTTAAGTCCTTAAGTGGCTTCCGCCCCTACCTAGCAAGCTGGGCGCCTTGGTCTTGGACCTAAGGACAGCAGTCCCATATCCAAGGCCCCGTTCCCAGTCCTTGATGTGGATCGATGGTTGAAGCCCCAAAATGGGGAGTGGTTTTACCCACCAGCGACGGGGACCGAGAACCAGTACTCGGGCAGTCCGCTTCCGGGCTGGGTTCCGACCAGCTGCCTCACGCCCCTGCCCAGCGCCTACGACTGTGCCACGACCGTGCGTGCCTCAGTTCCCCAACCTGTAAAAGGGGGGCTTAGATATGCCTTCGAGCGTTGGCGACAACTATTGTAGGTGCTCAGTCCCTGGAAGGACTCCAAGCCGGGCTTGGCGCGGGGGGGGGTGTGTGTGATCCCGTAGGGGGTCCGCAGGGGCTTGGTCAGAGGGCTCCAGCAAGGGGGTGAAATTTGAACCGCGCGCCTTAAGGGCAGAGAAAGTTGCGGGCTGGAGGCCCCTCCTTCCGGTTGGCCCGCCCCTGGAGCGCAAGTTTCCCCGGCGTCTCTGCTAGTCCACCTCCCTCATTTCCCCTTCCTCCTCCTCTCTCCATCAGTCTGATAGGACGAGGATCTCATGGTCTGGGCGCCCAGGCTCTTACTAAACGTTCTTCTTGCTAAATGCTAAAACGTAGCACACTATTATGCAGATGAGCTTGACTGGGAACCACAACGTAAGTTTAGCCTACTGCAAAAAAGGAAACCAACGTGTAGTTAACCAAATCCTTATCCAACTGCAAAGAAGAAATCAACTGTAATGAACCAAACAGCATCTATAAGCAACGGCTAAGCCTCCCTGCAGGGAGGCGGAGCTTTGGAAATGATTCCCTCGCCTCCTTCACTTGTCACAAGTGAAAATAGAAGCTTTTTCTTTAACCGAGACGGTGTTCCTTTGGCTCAGACACTCCAAAGGGTGAACCCCCGGTGTTGGGTTACGCATGCCCCCTTCTCCCTCCTCTCTTTGTCTCCCTTCCGCCTCTCTTTTCTGCCCCCCTTCCTTCCTCTTCCCGGCCTTCTCCCTCCATCCTCCCCTCCCCACCCCTCTGGCTCTCCCCCTCTCCCCTCCCTCGCGCCGCCTCGGGCATCTCTCTCAAAATCCGGAGCGGATCGCCGGCCCGGACTGGACCTGCGCATGCGCAGGAGCGGTGCCGGCTCCGCCGCCAGTCGGAAGCTCCAGCTCCGAGCCCCCGGCGGCCTCCCGAGCTGCTCCGCCCCGCCGCCGGCCCGCCCGTCGGCTCCTATTCCGGGACCGGGGCCACCGGCTGCGTAAGTGCAAGATCGGGGGTGGGGTCCTGCGCAGCGGAGCCGGCGGCCGCGGGAGGGCGGGCCGCGAGTCCCGGCGCGGCGGGCGCCGGCCAGCGTGTGCCCGGCGGAGGGGGACCCGGGCCGCTGCCTCCNTTAGCTGAGCCATCCTGCCACCTGTTGGCAGCTCAGCGGCTGCTCAGCTCAGGCCGGGACTTGAACCGCTGTTGCTCAGAGCTCAAACTCTTGAGCGAGCTCTTAACCAACTGAGCCACTCGGCCGGCCCTGATGAGAACTCTTAAGTATTAGTTGCTAACATTTATAATTTTCCAGCCTATTTAACATAGTTTCTTGGTGTGTGTGTGTTTTCCTTTGTTAATTCAAGAAACTTATTGCTAATAGGTGACAGGCACTGAGGTAGATGCTAGCAGGAAAAACAATAATCTGGATGGCAAATTAATCAGGTGCTTCTGATTATTTTCCATAAAACAGGGAACCTCGTTATTAATCTATAAAGGAAGGAAACCTAACATAGCAAATGATATGTACTGATCACCTATTATCTGCTGAGTGTACACGTTATTTCCCAGAAAATGTCACAGTGCACGTGCATCGCTTCAAATGTAAATAGTAAATGACAGTCATGATGATGCTCTTTGGTAATCATTCTTGTGAGAATCTGTGGATGTTAAATTCCTTGGTGAAAGTTTGATGAACGGGCTATTTATGTAATCTCAAAGTATCTTTAAAAAACTTATCAATTGCAATGGGAAAAACAGTAACTTTACAGCGGAGAAATCTGGCCGACTGCACGTTAGCTATAAGTGGTCAAAGTTAACATCACGGACAATGGGACAAACCAACATCATGTGCCTCCTAAGATAATGCTCTGAGGACTCACATCACTTCTGTGGTGTTTTGCAGAAAAATACATAATGGGAATCTAATATTGAGAAAACATTAGATAAACTCAGACTGAGGAACATTCTACAAAATAGCTGGCCCATATTTTTTCAAAATATGAAAGCCCTGGAAGAAAAAAGACTGAGAAACTAACTGTTCCAAATAAAAGAATACTAAAAAACAATATAACAACAAATGACAACCTGTGACCCTGGATGGGAGGAAAATAACAATAAAGTATATAATTGGGATATATATAAAACAAATGAGGCAAAAATGAAAATAATTGGTGAATATGGATAAAGGGTGTATGGGAGTTCTTTTTACAACTTTTTACAACTCGTGCCAGTGTTCTATGTCTGAAATCATATACAAAAGAGTTAACCCCAAAAAAGTGTTTCCAAAAGGAACAAGCTCTTTGAGGACAAAGAACTGGTCTCTTAAAAAATGATTTATTTTTCATTATGCAATCAGTGCATGCATGCTTTTTAAAGGATAAGGATATATAGAAGAGTAAAAAGAAGAAAGACCATCAACCTCCCACACTTCTATCACAGATCAACAGCTGCCTGGGAAGACTGAAAGGGGTGCTTATTTCAGGGTAACGTCAAGGAGCAGGAACGTGCTAGGGAAGACAAGGAAGCGTGGAAGGGCATGGCTTAGGGAACAATGAGAAAAGAGCAGTGGGTTTGCTTTGAGATCGGGAGGCTGGGGCTTGAAAATTGAGTAGATGAGTAGGTGGGATACGGCTTCTAAGGAGGGCGACCAGTGGGCTGGAAGAGATCTGAGCAGGTCTAATTCTCTCCCCGCTTGCCGGCGTCCACAACGCGTGGCACGCGGCCGGTGTCTGGTACACACTTGTGGGCTGAATAAATGACAGCACACAGGGCGGGCCCTAAGCTCCCTGCCCCCCCGTAGCGTGACCTCGCGGCTACAACGCCGCCGGCGCGCACCATCCCCGCGCCAGAGACCTCGCGGCCGCTGACGCACGCGGGACGCAGGCAAGAGGCTCGGTTTCCAGGGCAACAAGCGCGGGGCCTCAGCCTTTCCGCTCGCTCTCGTGCGTCACTTCCGTTCGCTCGCTGTTGTCTCACTCTGTGAAGGGGTTCCGATTGGGTCCAGCGCCCTAGTCTTGTAGGGGCGCCGTGGCGGGGATATTAACCAAAGTGAATCTTCAGTTCCGCGGGAGGAGCTGGTGGGGGGAGGCAGGTGGAGCTCAGCTTCGTCTCCCAACCTATCATTTTCAAATCCGCCCCTTGGGCGCCGCGGGAAAAGGACGCCCCGCCGTGGCCAAGTCTAGAGTATGCGCACTCTCACCGAGGCCGCCTCGGAAATCCGCTGTTCCGGGATTTCCGCGCAACCGGAGGGACCCTGGGGGCGGGGCCTGCAAGCGAAGGCGTTGATTGGCCAGCGGCTTGTGGAGCCTCTGTAGGCCCCTGTGGCGGGCTCTGGAGTTTCATTCATTCGTTCTTCCCCTGAATGGATTGATTCAGTCAACTCTCACCGAGAGTCTTGTGTCCGAGCTTGTGCTAGGCACTGGGACTCAGAGATGACTCGGACTCCAGGAGCCACATTTTGGCTGACTCTGCGGTGTCCCCTCCTGTCTTCCTTTGCAATCTTAGCGCCTCCCTTCTCAAGTCTGGTGTGATAGGGTTCTTGCCCAGGGAGGTGCTGCTCAGCCCGTCCTACTCCCGAGACCATATCTGAAGGCTCCCCGTCGCTGAAAGCAGCAGTTGAACACGGAAAGGCCTGAGGTGGAATCCTAGCTCGCCGCTCACTCACTGAGCCACTGCCATCACTTTACATTCACCTCTGAAAGACTAGTATAGTTATTTGTTGAGTGGTTTAAAATGAGCTTTGGCGCTTATCTTGGGGTTGAACCCCATCTTTGCCCCCATTAGCTTGTGTGACTTTGGGCCATCAAGGGGAGGCCTCTGGTTGTCCCGTGTTGGCTGACACTGAGTCTGAATAATTCCAAGGTGAAGGATTTAGTAAGTCAAAACCAAACTTTTGGCTCCAGATCTAAAGCGTTCTCTCCAACGACATGTTGGTGATAAAACTAATTTTTATTTATTTATTTTTAAAAAGATTTTATTGGAGAATCGGGGGAAGGGAACAGACAAGTTGCTGTCCTTTTGTTCTTCAGTCTAGTTGTGGAGGACGTTGCTTTGCTGGCCCATGTTGGTATTATATTATCATTGTGCTCTTTCTGGGTGAGGCAGTCACTCGCCAGCCATTAGACAGCGGCTCTCGCCAGCTGCCGACCAGCCCCACTGCAGCCTACGCCACCGGCGACTCACGGCAGCCCAGCTCCAGGTTGAGCTGTTGTTCAGCATCTTAGCTGTAGA
>NW_017731630.1:1863696-1902614 GCF_001890085.2 Hipposideros armiger
GCTCCGGCCTCCTCTGCTCCGCGAAGCCCCGGCCCGGAGCCGGCCACGCCCCCGGGCCCCGCGGCGTCCCGGGCGGGTCCCCGCGCCGGCGGCAGCCCGCGCACAGCCGTCTGCTCCCTGCGCCTCCTCGGGGCCTCCGGCTGCAAGGCGCCCGCTCCCAGCTCGGCGGCGCCCGGTTTCCCGGGGGGAGGCCTCGCGCGTGAGCTCGGGCTGTGACCCCCGAAGTTCCGGGAAGAGCCCTCGGCCTCCCCCGCTTCACCCGCGCGCCGGGAGCGCCGCGTAGCCCGGGCTTCGGGGTCAGGCGGGGGGGCCCGTCGTGCTCACACGTTGTACAGCGAAACGGCCGGATTTCGTCCCCAAGGAGCTGAAGGCGCGCGACGTCCTCCAGCCGCCGCCCGCGGTGTCAACACGGCGGCGACAGCCACGTCCTCGTCCCGCCCGACCGGTGGCATCGTGGGCAGGACACGCAGCCCCGGGCAGCCCCTGGCGCGCTCTGCTTGTGTTCCTTAAAACTGTGCCCCAGACGAGTAATACAGAGGGAAGAATCGTTGTCAAGAAAGATTTTTTTCTTCTTCAAATAACAGCTTTATTGAGCTGTTCTTCACATACTGTAAAACCCACCCATGTAACGTGTACACTTCAGTGGGTTTTTTTTAAAAAAAAGTATATCGACAGCGGTGCAGCCGTTTCTATGCCAGGACATGTGTGTCGCTTCAAAACGAAATTCCGTGCCCACTGGCTGTCGCTCCGTCCCTCTGCCCGGCAGCTGTGAGCTTACTTTCTGTCTCTGTGGATTTGCATATTTTGGGCATTTCGTGGCATCAGCGGGATCATAGAATGTGTGGCCTTTAGCGACTGGTTTCTGTCACGATAGTTTTCCAGGTCCGCCCATGTCGTGCCAGGGTCAGTCCCTTTGTGTGGCTGAGTAATATTGTGCTGTGGGGACAGACCTCATTTTGTGTGTCCGTCATCCAATGGACACTGGTGGTGTTCCCACTTTTTGGCCGTTAGGAGTAGTCCTGCTATGAACATTTGTGTACAAGTTTTTAGGTGGACATAGGTGGTCAGATCTCTTTGCTACAAACCTAGGAGTAGAATTGCTGTTTATATATGGTAACTATGTTTAGCTTTGTGAGGCACTCTCAGGTTGAAGAATTATATTTTTGGTGTTTTATTGTTTGTATCCGATGAGTCTCGGACACCAAAACCGGCTCATCGCCAGGCCCGATTTCATCAGATTCTCCCTTGAAGACACCAGTAGCAAAGCCTGGGCTCTGGAGCAAGGCTTGCAAGTTAGGAGACGCCAGCAGGTGACGAGCCTGGGGCTCTGCAAGATGGAAGATAGGAATGCTTGTTTCTTAGGATTGTTGTGAAGTCTAAGTGTATGTTGTAAGGAGCCCAGAGCCATTCCATTTCCCACTTTACAGGAGATGAATTTCCTCCTGTGTCAGTTGCATATTTTGAATCTGGGGCAGACAGTGAACAGGGAATGTGCTTAATGCTGAGCTGCTTCAGGGAGATCCCTGCTTGAGGTTGGAAGGTTTACTGAGCTCGGGTTTGATTGCAGGTATGCTTTTCTGTGCCTTGTTAGAACTAAAAGGGACCCAGGGGGTCCCTGAGTCCAGGGTGACCTCCTCATTTAGATTTCATAGGTTGGTAAATTCCAAGAAGCCGGAGGATCAATATCAGGGTTGTCCATTTTTATTTTTTGCCCAGGTAGGACAATGGAAAAACAACCACCATCCACTCCCACCGTGACTTTATAAAAGCAAGAACGTTTCAACAGCAAAAAATGACGTTCATAACCTAAACATAAATAACAATACTAGTTAATATTTATAAAGCAGTTTACTCAATTTACTTCAGTTTGGTTTTATGGAAAGCTCATACATTATTCTTACTTTTCTCATTTACTTCAGACTAGAGAAATTGGACACCTCCTGTCATCAAAGCTGTGTCCAGGACCCACTGTCCACCTGCCTCCAGGCAGCTCTGCATCTCTAAAACGCGGCCTTTTGTGTGCCTTGATTGTTTCGCTCACAAAAGAAAGGTTCATCAGGAGCGGCATAAGCCATCGATAGGTGAGAAGGGCTGAGGCTGGGCTCTGCAACTCGCTAAGCAGCTGAACACTAGGCTGTAAGCCCCTTGAGGTTGGACCTTCTTCCTTTTTAAACTCTAAACATTTTGAAATACATACTTCATCTAAAGTGCATGTCATGTTTAGGAACAGTTTAAAGAACTGGCCCCCAGCTTAAGAAATAGACCCTCACTCTCACCTCTGAAGCCTGCTGTCCCCTCTCAAACTGCATTCCTCTTTGCCACCCAGGTAACCACTTTCCAAATATTTTTTCTTTATAATTTTACCATATGTGTAAATATCCCTAAACAGTATACTGTTTAGAGTTGCTCGTTTTGAACCTTATATAAATGGGATTGCACTGCTTGTATTAATCCACAGCTTGCTCCTCACGTTTTTGAGACTCACCCACGCTCCTGCCGTCCAGCCGGAGGTCATCATGTTCACTGTCCTGTAGCACTCATTCCTTTGTGTTAAAAGACCACAGTCTATCCACTCTCCTGACGGCAGACACGTGTGTTGTCTCTATTTCTTGCTTCTATAAACTTTCGTTTATACCTCCAGCTGTTCACGTGCCAGACTTCCTCTAGGAAAGACATTGCCAGGCCTAGCATGCACCAGTCTACACACCTACCTGTTGTAGAGGAGTTACCTTCGACCTGCATCTTGCAAACGCTTGGTGTTTTTCATACTAAAATGTTTTGTCTGTACGCCCACGTGCATAGTAGCATTATTCACAGTAGCCCAAAGCTAGAAACAACCCAAGTGACTTTCAATGAAAGAGTAAATAAAATGTGGTCTACACATACAATGGAATATCATTCAGCATTAAACCAGAAGGGGATTCTGACACCTGCTACCACAGGGATGACCCTTGAGGACATTATACTAAGTGAGCTACTGCAATCACAAAAGGACAAAATCCGTTTAGATGAGGTCCCTAAAGCAGTCAAATTCATGGAGACGGGCTGGGGGAGGGAGGGTTAGTGTTTAATGGGGACAGAGTTTTAGATGGGGACGATGAGAAAGTTGTGAAGATGGTCACACAACGGTGTGAATGTACTTAATGCCACAGAACTGTATACTTAACAGTGTACAGTTTTTTATGTATAGTTTTTTGTATATTTTACCAGAATGAAAATATTTTTTTGGTCAATCTGGTGGGTATGCAGCAGTCTATTTCGATAGTGTACTGTGGTTTTAATCTACTATTTCCTGATTGCTCTTGAAGTGGGACATCTTTCTGTATGTGTCTTGGCTACTTGCATTTCCTCTTCAAAGATGCCCATTGGAGCATTTTGCCCATATTCTGCCTAAGTGAGGCATCTTTTTCTTACTCGTGGATGACCCACTGTCCTGGTGCCATTAATTGGAGAGTCTGTCCTTTCCAACTGCCCTACCATGGCACCTCTGCCATATTTCAAATTACCGTGTGTGTGTGTGTCTCGTTCTGGGCTTGATTACATTCCATTTTTCTCTCTATTCCTGTATCAGTACTGTGCCGACTGTAGCTTTTTATCACTCCCCCCAATTTATTGAAATATAATTCACATGCCATATAGTTCATCCATTTAAACATAAAATGTAGTGGTTTTAGTGTATTCACAGAGCTGTGCAGCCATCATCACAATCAATTTTAGAACATTTCATCACCCCAAAAAGAAACTGTACCCCATTAGCTGTTCTGTCTGGTTTTGCTCTCTGGTCGGACAAGTGCCCTCTGCAGTGGTGGTTCTTCAGGAGTTTCTAGGCTGTTCTTGACCACAAATTAACATGTTGTATTCCATGAAAAATCTGGTATGAATTCTAATCAATTGCATTGAATCTACAATATATATCAAATTGGGTAGAATTAGCATCTTTTTTTTTTAAGATTTTATTGGGGAATTGGGGGAATGGGAACAGACTACTTGCTGTCGTTTTGTTCTTTAGTCTAGTTGTGGAGGACGTTGCTTCACTGGCCCAAGTTGGCACCATCATTGCGCTCTTCCCGGGCGAGGCAGATCAGTCGCTGGCTTCTGGAAGGCTGTTCACTGCGGCTGCTGGCTGCTCACGCTGGCTGCTGGCTACACACGGTAGCCCATGGCAACCCACTGCCACAGGGGCTGCAGCCTATGCCGTTGCCGGCGACTCACAGCAGCCCAGCTCCAGGTTGAGCTGTTGTTCAGCATCTTAGCTGTAGAGGGCAGTGTCACTGTCCCTCCTATGTGGGATCCGAACTGGGGCCCTCTGGCATCCCAAGCCAGTTCTTAACCAACGCGCCACTCGGCTGGCCCAGAGAATTAGCATCTTTATAATGTTAACTTTCTCTGCTCTTGAACATATCTGGGATCTTGTCTTTCCATCTATACAGGGCCTCACCAAATGTCAGGTATGCGATTGATGAGATTTTATACATCATTAATTTTAACTGTTGCCTTTTATGAAAGAGAAAAGTAAACCTCAGGGAAGCTGTGTCTCACCTACGGTCACAAAGAGTGACAGCCAGGACTAGAGCCATCTCGCTGGACTTGGTGCTTACAGCCACAGCTCTCTGCCACCCAGTGCCAATGCGATCGCAGCAAGCATCACTTGCCAATAATGTATGCTGGTTTGCTGCTTTCCTTTCATTGATGCGCTCTTACCTGTAGGCGTCTTTTCTCTGGTGGGCCTGGGTGTGATTTGTCCACACGTGTGCACAAGTGAATGAAGGTCTGTATGTGGGAGAGCGCCGAGCCTGGCATACGAACAGTTAGTGCCTGGCACAGAGTGCCCACTGAGTACACACTTGAATAGGGAAAAACAATAGTAAACGTTGAATTTCCATTAGGATTCACAATTCGCAATTTCTATAACCTGTTAGACCTTGATGTAGCCCACCTTAATTTTGGGTGCAAACATACTGAATAACATGAGGAAACGTCACTGCACAGTATTGTAGAGGGAGGGCTTTGGATAATTTCTCTCTCTCTTTTCTAACCCTTGTTCCTTTGGGCCTTTTCATTATATTCTGCTGAGGGGGGAGGAAGCAGTGCATTCATTGGTTCCTTCCTTCATTCAGCAAACACTTTTGAGCACGGACTCTGCCCAGCTAGTCCCTGGCAAGGTGTTGGAAGTATCTAGAAATAAGAGACAGCCCCTTTTCTGCAGAAGCCCAGCGCCCAGCCCAGGAGGGGTGGCGCTGGGATAAGAGCAGTGGTAGGAGCCATCTGCAGCATCTGGGACAGACTGTATCCTGCAGCTTCCCGTGGGGCTTCCCCTGCCTTCCAGGGGTCACCATCAGGGGCCCTGCGCCCCCCACCCACACCCCCCCTCCGAACAGGCCAGCAGCACTCTCTGCCTGCCTCAGTGTCTCCTTTTGTCTCTTCCGCAGGGACTGGACCATGAGCGTCCCCGACTACATGCAGTGCGCCGAGGACCACCAGACACTCCTCGTGGTGGTCCAGCCCGTGGGCGTCGTCTCGGAAGAGAACTTCTTCCGGATCTACAAGCGGATCTCCTCCGTGAGCCAGATCAGCATGCGCGACTCCCAGCGCGTGCTGTACATCCGCTACCGGCACCACTACCCGCCCGAGAACAACGAGTGGGGCGACTTCCAGACCCACCGCAAAGTCGTGGGCCTCGTCACCATCACGGACTGCTGCTCGGCCAAGGAGTGGCCGCAGACCTTCGAGAAGTTCCACGTGCAGAAGGAGCTGTACGGCGCCACGCTCTACGACTCCCGGCTCTTCGTCTTTGGGCTGCAGGGGGAGATCGCGGAGCAGCCGCGCACGGACGTGGCCTTCTACCCCAGCTACGAGGACTGCCAGACCGTGGAGAAGCGGGTCGAGGACTTCATCGAGTCGCTCTTCATCGTGCTGGAGTCCAAGCGTCTGGACAGGGCCACAGACAAGTCCGGGGATAAGATCCCCCTGCTCTGTGTCCCGTTTGAGAAGAAGGACTTTGTGGGACTGGACACCGATAGTAGGTAAGTTGACCTAGAGGCCTGGGTTCCTTGGCTTCGTGCTTGGGTTGCTTCCTGGCTTCCAGAAGCGATGAGAAGGGTGGAGTTTCACAGCAGCAAAGCGGGTAGAAAGGTAAAAACAGGACAGCCTTTGTGTAAGGGAAATCCTGTAAGGGTTAGTGTGTGCGCTCACCCCGCCTGCTGGGCCCCTCCTCCCCTCCCCCAGCTGCTTGTCCAGTGCGGTGGGTCGCTGCAGCCACTTGGGGTCTTTGGGCACCAGGGGAGGCTCGTCTGAGCTGCGATGTGCTCCAAGTGAAACACACGTCAGATCTGGAGGCATCAGAAAAAAGAATGTGAGATATCCCGTCAGGATTTTTTATATTGATTACATGTCCAAATGATAGTGTTTGATGTATATTAGGTTAGAGAAAGTATATTATTATAATAGTTTCCAGTGTTTAGTTTTTACTTTTTCAAACATGGCAGTTAGACAACTAATTGACGTACGCGGCTCACCTCTTATTCCTATTGGACAGTGCTGCCCTAGAGCACAGTTTGCATCCCGTATTCACTCTTGCCCTTGGATGTATAGACTAGAGGCTGAATCTGGAGAGGCTACAGATCTAGGTGCTTGCTGAGCTGAAAGGGGAGCCCACATCCCCTGCCCTCCAGGCCGGGCACTCCCTGTGCACGGGTGGCCCTGTCTTTCGACCTGGTAGCCACTATGTCAGAAGGTGTCAGCCAGGACGAGTGTCAGGGCATCAGAAACACTACCAGGGGCTTTCTAGGTAGTGTTTCTAGGGCACTGCAGGAGTGTGGCCCGAGCAGAAAGAGGCCAGCCTCCTGCGATCATGTTGACGGCTTTACGGTACACCTGAGTTGCAGGTAGCGCTCCTGGGCTGTGTGTGTCTCTGTCCGCCCTCTGCTCAGGCTCTCCTGTTGCCGTTGTGGCATCTGTCCAGCAGCAGAGGACGAGATGCAAGCTTAGGCTGTGACTGTGTGCCCAGAGGTGTCCCCTTTGGCTAGGGAGCGCACAGGGTGGCTGTGTCACTGTGGCTTCATGCCTTGGGCACTCCGAGTCTCTCCTGCCCGCCCTGTAGACTTCGGGTGATGGCCTCACAGGTGAGGATTAATGACATAATGTGCATGCTGACCCTGCGCCCACTGCAAAGGTGGGGCTCCGTGTGTTTCTTGAACTGCCCAAAGTCAAACACTGCCTTCCTGGTTGTGGGTAAGTTGGCGGAGAAAATGCCTAGGGACTGAGAGAACATTGGTCCAGGCCAGCCCTGCGAGCGAGAAGCCCGGAGTAGCCCGTCACACCTGCATGGGGTGCCCTGCAGGGTCCCAAGTAGTTTTCATTTCCTCACTCAGACATGTTTAGGTGGCCCGAGGGAAGGACAGGCATGTCATACCCACGACGTGTACTTAATCCTCGCAGTGGCCCTGTGAGCACATGCCAGCGCGCCCTTTCTCTCCTTGGAGCTGAGCTGGCAAAGTTCAGGAGCCTGGGCAGCGGCTGAGGGCAGAGCTGCTGGGCCCCCTGGGCTGTCAGGCAGGTCATCCCTGATCGCGTGGGACTGCACAGCGTACTCAGCCCCTGAAGTCCCCAAGTCACAGCATCCTGCAGCTGGGCAGGGCCTGGCTTCTCCCCACCGCACAGACCGGTGGATGAGCTAGTGCCTGCCGCCTCAGAGCAGCTTGGGCAGGCAGCCCTGCTCTGACCCCGGTCCATTGCCACCTCCTCCTTGGCTACACGAAGCACCGGTGACATATTTTGGTTTTAGGGCCGCAGACCCACCACACCAGAGAAGGCCAGCTTGATTTTGCCTTTTGAAATCTGTGCTCACAATTCTGTGGGAGCAGCGACACTGTTTTGGGCCACCTGCCTGGTATCTAGGGGCTGATGGTAACCAGGGTTTACGGAGCGTCTCCATGTGCCAGGCACGGCTGTGGGCCTCGGTAACACAGCTGCGCATTGTCCCTGCCTCCTGGCGGCGGCCCCCGTCGGTTCTAACCGCACTCTCAACACTCAGCCATCACTCGAACTTCAGCAAGATAACGGTGACCCCAGACCAAACACTGCCCTCTAATCACTGTTAGTCCACGTGGCCTTCACTACTCCACAGTTCCCTAATTTTTGCAGCCATGATTTGGGGCAGGAACCAAACCCAACTCTCACCTGCAGCTCTTGGGGGGAGTGATACCAAGTGTCCAACGTGAGATGAGATCGTGTTTTGTAGCCCAGAAGGAAGTGTGTAGACGCAGGTGTGGGCTTTGCTTTGACGCCCTGACCGCCCTGCTAGGTGCCCCTGGCAGGCACCGCTGAGTTCAGGCCCACGCTTCTCGGGAGCATCAGGTGTGGGTGGGTTTTGCTCAAACGACACGTGTGTCCCCAGCCTCATCAAAGCCCCTGGGAAATTCTCATACATGGAATGTCGTAGCTGTCAAAGTTATTTTTGTTCTTGTGTGTTTCTAATTTTCGCTTGTTCCTCTTTCTTTTCTTTTCTTTTTTTTTCTATCATACCGCCCTGTGAGTATGTTGTTGGGTCTGAAAAGGTAGGCTGTGAACGGACTGCTCTGACAATAGCTAGACCTCCCTGTGCTGCCTTCTCATCACCTCCATCGCTTGACAAACAAAAACTTCCTGCTGCCTTGATCATGTGTTCTCCTGGTCGTCCTTTTATTTCTAATTTTTTTTTTTTTTAATTTAAGCTTTCTTAGCACGTAACCCACCGGTGTTTGAGATCTATTAAAACACTTGCTTTGGGGAACTTGTTTGGTCTTACTGAGTATTTGAGCCCTTATTAATTTTTTTTAAAAAATTTGTTTTGAGGGAGTGAGATGCTAACTGATTTCGGCGGCTGCAGAGGGATAGTTTATGGGCTGTTTTAACTCGGAAAGTCGAAGACTGCAGCGCCTTGCTTGATTCCGGCTTTTAAATGAGCGCACTGGGCACGTGATTCTTGGCTGCTGCTGGGCGATGTGCATGACGGGGCTTCTTGACCGGCTGTCACCGGCAGAAGTGTGCCCGGCATGTGGCGTGCTGGACGCGGAGGGACGCTGTTGGAAGAAGCAACTGCCAGAGTTTCTTTCGCTTTCACCTTGAGCATGCTGTGGACTGTACTTCACCTTAGCCATTTTCCTTCATAAAGGCGGCAGAGGCTACCCTAAGAAAGATACCAGTCTGGTGCCCCCTTTATGAGGGCGGCTTTTCTTTCTTTTTTTTGGCTGAGCCATCCTGCCACCTGTTGGCAGCTCAGCGACAGCTCAGCTCGGGCCGGGACTCGAACCGCTGTTGCTCAGAGTTCAAACTCTTGAGCGAGCTCTTAACCAACTGAGCCACTCGGCTGGCCCGAGGGAGGCTTTTCTAAGAAGTCTCAGGAAAATACGGCCTTCTTCTAAATAGCTAGTTCGTTTGGATCTTGTGGACATGAGGACTGTTGTAATGGGCCAGAGTGTCCCCTGTGCTTTAGCCAATATGCGTTCAGAGCCAGGTCTGCGGTTCACCGTTAGCAACCGTACAGGCTCTTGTCTGAACCAGCCTTTACTTTGAACCCTGTGTTGGCAAGAAATAGCTGTTTCTGTATTTGTTGAGGCTACTGTCCGTCACTGAGGGGCATGTTGTGACTTTACAGTAAGGAAACTCCAACACGCAGGGTCAGCCCTGAGGGGAGACTCTTCGGTGGCCTGAGACCTTGTAACCTCCCCCTGGGCCATCTCACCTGTCCGGAAGGTTAGCCACCACCATGCTGGCCAGGAGGCCTTGGTCCAAATGAGAAAGGCCGGCCAGTTCCTGCTGGGGTCACATCCCAGGGTCCATGTTGGACGTGGTTTTAGATGCCTAGTCAACATTCAAGTGACAATTTCAGGGAGGCCATTGGCTTCAGGGGCCTGGCGCTCAGGTGGAGGAGTTGGGCGAGCGGTGTACATGGGGAGTTGTCAGCGTTCGGCTTGTATTTAAACCATGACCGTGGGTGGGCTCATCTAGAGAGGTGTGGATGGAGACGGAGGGCGCTCTGGGCCGTGACCGAGGCGTGGGACGGAAGCCCGGGTCGTGGAGGTTTCTGTCCATTCAAGCAGTTTGGGATTTGAGGAGCGGCTGCCATGTGTCCTAAAGGTGCTGGGGGCGGGGCAGCTACTAAAGGAACCTGAGGGGACTGACAGGCCCCAGGGCATCTCAGGAAGGTGGCTCTGGTGGCAGGCAGAGCGCAGGAGGGGCGCCTTCTCAGGAGCCGGAGTTGGTGGGAGTGGGGAGAAGACAGGGTCACGCTCACCTGTGACGGAGGGACACAGGCCCGAGGAGGGTGGGAGTCCCAGCTGAGTGGACTCAGAGGCAGATCGGATCGGGGATTGGGAGGGGAGCGGACATGTGGGATTGTTGGCTAGTTCCAGAATAGTCATTGCCCCCAAAAAATAGACTTAAAAAAGAAAACAAGCCTGTTAAGAATGTTGATAGTTACTGTGGAAGAAGCAGTTCCTTTTGGGTCCTTTTAAGTGTAAGGCATTCTGTTGGGAGATTCAGAGATGCCTAAGACAGACTGTCACAGGGGCTTGATACTTATTAGGGGGAATGATTCAAGTTTAAGGGGGGAGGGGGACGAGCGTGACCGTGTCAGGTGCCTGTCAGCTGCCCCACCTGCATATTTCATTCAGTCACAGATGCTCATAACCCTGGGATGACCTGGTCTTGGGCAGTGAAGTCCCTTACTGCGTGTCAATCTATGACAGAATTTTGTTTGTGTGGTATTTTGGCGATTTCCTCCAAAGGGTTTTTACATAATTTAAACTATCGCATAGTTCTGTTGAATCCCATGACCTTAATATGAGCAGCTATCAGCGTATGTAGACGACTCCTTTTTGCCAAAATCCTGTGTTTTCCAAACAAGCAGCTTCTGATCACAATGATGGCACTTTTGCTTTTGAAAATGTTCTGGGCTCCATTTGCCCAGCAGAAGGGCACCTTTGTTCTGTCCCCGTGAAGACGGAGTAATTTTCATTTTGGGAAGAGTTCAGGCAGGATGCTTTAAAGCACATTTCAGTCTAACAGGTTGGAAGTCAAGTCTGTTCAAGTCTGCTGAGTGAGTATAATGGTAGTGCTTGTAACCTTAGCTGCGGATTAAAAGCCGACGGTTACGTTACTGGGGAAGGAAAGGTGATTTTGGATACTAAATTCTTTTCCTGGTGAGGGCAGGAGGGCACAGCAAGGACGTGAGCCATGCAGGCACTGCACATGCCCGAAGGGAGAGGCTTTGGAACGGCGCTACTGGGGGGGGGGGCGGAGTGGCCCACTGTTTCTCACGAGTACAGGGAGTTCGTATTATTCTACCCCATGGTTCAACATCAGGTGAAGATAAGAGTCCCTACACAGCACGTTAGGTTGACATCAGAGTGACAAACTTGCATAGCTGTGAAGTGGGCCTTTGTTCTCTACCACGTCCAGGGGCATGTGACACATTATGTAGCCGTCTTGACTGTGGACGTGGGCTGTGATTTTGCCTGTTACTCCTCCCTTCTCTCTTCTCATCTTTTTGCCTCCCCCCGAATGCCCTCAGAGAGGTCACGGTCTTGATGGAGGGATGGGCAGACGCCCAGGTAGTAACTAGGCCGTCCTGTCCTGGAGATCAGCCCAGCCGAGCGCTAAGGACACTGTCAGGGGAGTTTTCCTGGAGGAAGAGGGCTCAGCATTTCACTTCAGCATGAAAATCAGAGAGGTGAAGGGGCGACAAGGGTGGCTTAGGTGGCAGGAACAGCTTAGGTAGAAGCCTGGAGGCTCATGGGGCCAGGGCTTGGGGAGAGCACCCTGTGCTGAAAAGCTCTGAGGGTCTCTGCCCCAGCATTCAGGGTGGGAGGGTGCTCCCCTGGGGAGGGCGCTGGAGAAGGCCTGGTCATGGAGGGCTTTTGAGGGGCTCGTCTTTATTAAAACTGACAACAGAGGGAGCAGCGAAGGGTGCCTGCAGGGGGGGACCCACAGAAAGTTACTCCTGGCTTTGCCGCTGCTGACAGTCTGCAGAGGAAAGGGGCTGGGATGGGCAGGAGCAGCCTGTGTGCCTTGGAGACCGTCATTCGTTTACTTCTGAGTGTCCCGAGGGGAGGGGTGGGAGCACGACAGTGAGCAGATAGTGAGCAAAACGTGCTCGCCTCTTTGGAGCTAACAGGTCAGAAGTGGATTCAGCACAGAGCATTCTAGGTACACAGCAGGGACACCTAACCCACAGTGCGGAGGTTGGAGGCAGGGCAGGCTTCCTTGAAAAGTGAAAGACCGAGCCCTCAGGAGAGTGGGAAGTGCTGAGGCAGAAGTCCAGGTAGAGCCTGAGGTCCGTGGGAGGCCGGAATCAGTCAGGCTGTGGCGTGCAGGGGGCAGTGGGACGGGGCTAGAGCTGTACTGGGGAACCTGCGGAGATTTGGAGCCGGGGCGTGCAAGTCAGGTGTGTGTTTAGGGAAGACCGCTGTGTGTGTGTGTGTGTGTGTGTGTGTGTGTGTGTGTGTGTGGTGGGTGGGGCAGGGGCCCAGCGGAGGTGTCAGAAGGTTATTAGAAGGCTGGTGAGGTGACCAGCGAGGGAGACAGATGATGGGTGTCACTTGGGGATGGCAGCCGCAGCACAGATGCAGTTTTTTCTTATGGGGAGGGCTTGCTAGCAGGGCCGTGATTACACTGCCTGAGGCCAGGAGGAGAAGGAACGGGGGCTGGCGTTTCCTTTTTTCTCCCTCTCTGCCTTATGGGATGATGTTAGTTCAACCAATATCTGGAACAGAAAAGCGAAATTCCAGGGTAGCCAAGGAGTGTGTGGAGCTTGTGAGAGTTTGGTCTTATGGCATTTAACTTCGTACTGTCAGTAACATTCATGGAGCTAGAAACGTCACACCTTTTGGATTTACAGGGGTGTTTATTTTTGATAAGATTGCTTTCATGGTCAAAGAAATTTTAATACAGCTGCTATTTTTTTCTTGAAAATAAAAAAACCTCCTAAGAAATTGAAGAGTCGAAAGACTAGGAAGATTTAAAAATGAAACAGGAAGATGTTGGTATAGTGTCTTTGGTGTCTGAGTTGATGCAGACGTAGAAGCCTTTGCATTATTTATCTGAACGTCCTTGCCAATCAATGGAAAGAGCTGTTAGTGAGTGCCCTGGCTGCCCTCTCAAAACCAACGCTCACTCTGAAATAGTGAAGCTAAAGCCAAATGCTTGGCTTGTAATATGCAGCGTAGTTCTCTTTGTAAAATAATAGATTTGAAGTTCAGAAAGTGGAAGAGAATGGAGTTTTTAAAAAGCTGAAATGAACTTTCTCGTGCTAAGGTTGTGATTGGAAAATCTGAAAAGAGAAACCCTCCTCTAATATTGCCTTAGTGAAATGCGTGGTAGAAGTTATGTCCACCGTTGAAAACGTAACTGTGTTTGAAGTCAGGACCCTCCCAACTCAGTACTGGCGATGATGGCTGCTGGCTTTCAATTGCAGAGCCTCCAGCCGCCCTCTTAGCGTGTTTTTTTTTTTTTTGGGCAGGGGTAGCGAGAGTTGCCTAGCGCTTTGCCAGGATGCTTTCGGGATGGATGTGGTACATTAGTGGTGATCCCTCTCTGTGTATTTTATGTTGCAGACACTACAAGAAGCGGTGCCAGGGGCGCATGCGCAAGCACGTGGGGGACCTGTGCCTGCAGGCGGGTATGCTGCAGGATTCGCTGGTGCATTACCACATGTCTGTGGAGCTCCTGCGCTCCGTGAATGACTTCCTGTGGCTGGGAGGTAAGGCTGTCCGATGGAGACGATCAGACGTGTAATTATAGCAACTGTTATGTGAACTAAGAGAAAAGCATCGAAAACAGCCCTGCACACAAAGGCCTAGGACGGCCCGTGGCCTCGCTTGAGGTTCCTTGGCTGTAACTGCCATTGATCGCTGACCATGATGCACTCCAAGGAAAAGTAGCTGCGTTTGAGAGGAGACGAGGCCACAGGTGTCTGCTGCCGACGCGAGAGAGCCATTAGGGCGTCTGATGTGGAAAAGGTCCCGCTGTGGTGGGAGTACTGTTAAATATTTTCAACTCGGGGTGTTTTCTGCCATATGTCTCGGCGGTGTCAGAACCTGGGGCAGAGCCTGCTACACACACAGTGCACATGAAACTGTTGGTTAAATGCGTGAATGAGTGCATGGCGGAGGGGCCTGGCCTGTTTCACAGGGGGATGCAGTCCCTCCCGGAAACCTTGAGCATCGTGAACGTTTTCTGTGTGACCAGCCTTGACACGGGCACGTGAACGATAACAGGTGGCACATGCCTGTTTGTAAGTGATCTGCAGGCTGGATCTTTGTTTGGGGAATATTGGCATTTCCACTTAAAGTGTTGGAATCATTCTTAGGCGCTGAAATTCGATGGACCGCTGACTTGACTCATTGTCTTTTATTTTTAATGCCCAGCTGCCCTTGAAGGGCTGTGTTCGGCGTCTGTCATCTATCACTATCCTGGTGGAACCGGCGGTAAGATGGGAGCGCGCAGGTTCCCGGGGAGCTCACTTGCTGCTGAAGCAGCCAACAGACACCGACCAGGTGAGCGCTGCTCTTCCCTTGGCCTGGGCTCAGTCACAGCCCTTAAGCAGGAGTGATTGATCACCTCTCCCTTGGAGTCCAGCCTGACTAATGGTTAAAGAAAGTAGAAAGTCTCTTGAGCCAGAAATGTGTGCAAGAGACATTTTCTTCTGATTTTATTGACTATTTGTGGATCTTATTGATTACTGTTAATGAGGACAGTGACTGGTTGGAACACTTGCACAGAACTTCACGGTGGATTGACCTTGCAGTTCTGTGTCCGGGTCTTCTCATAATTCCTGTATGTTGGGTGAAGCTAGTCCCAGAGGTCCGCTCTACCAGCTAATTCAGGGCCTGGGGGCTGGCTCTTATCCCCCCTGGTGATGAAGTTCTCTTACTGAGTTAAGTCTGATTTGTGTTTGTTAGCACCAATGAAGCGTAAAAAGCCCGGAGAAGCGCACACACATACACACACATGCTTGTTGAATGACCTTGACCCTTTTGACCCTTAATGAATGAACTTGCCTTTAGTAGTTCAGGATATGATCGTCATATTGCCTAGGTCACAAAGATAATAAGAAAGAATGCCGTGATCAGGGCTAGACACAAAACTGCTAGGTGTTTTCTGTTCCATGAGATTTTTAGACATTTGACCTCCCAAAGAGAAAGCCCACGGTAGTTAATGTGTGTTGGATGGGGAAATGCCTTGCAATCTTTTCTTCCCTGGATTATATATCATCCCCCATCATCAGCAAAGAGTGCAGAGACCACCTTTATGGACCAGTTATGAAGCTGCACTGTCTGAACCTGGGTGCACGCTTTGTAGAATGACTTAGATGAATCTATATGGTTCTTTTTTTTTTTTTTTTTAAAGATTTTATTGGGTAATTGGGGGAGGGGAACAGACAAGTTGCTGTCCTTTTGTTCTTCAGTCTAGTTGTGGAGGACGTCGCTTCACTGGCCCATGTTGGTATTATCATTGCGCTTTTTCCGGGTGAGGCAGTCGCTCGCCGGCCATTGGACGGCCACTCACGGTGGCTTACCTTACCGCAGCTCATGCTGGCTGCAGCTGCTCACGCAGGCTGCCAGCCACGCATGGTAGCTCACAGCAGCCCATTGCAGCAGGGGTTGCAGCCTGCACCGTCGCCGGTGACTCACGGCAGCCCAGCTCCAGGTTGAGCTGTTCACCATCTTAGCTGTAGAGGGCATAGCGTCACTGGCCCTCATGTGGCATCCGAACTGGGGCCCTGCTGCTCAGAGCTGGCACACCCAAGCCAACTCTTAACCAATGCGCCGCTCGGTCGGCCCGAATCTATATGGTCCTTGAAGACGTTTTATCATTCTTCAGCAGAGCCGTTCCTGATGATGTTAGGGGTATGTCAGCTACTCCAGAGGAAGGCAAAGCAGGCTGTGAAGGGACGAGCTCTGAGTTTCGAATACATATCTCTGCTCCTCCCTTTCCTGTGCTTTGATTCTGACTGTCAGTGTCCCCACCTGTATTTATTCCTTGTTCTAATTACTATCCCTAGTATGAGATCACAGCATTTGAAGCCCTACTGTCTTCTCTGTGCAGCTACCAAGTGCTATGATCTCTAACACACTCAGGAAGGCGAAAGCCGGTTTTATTTTCTCTTTAGGAGAAAGTCTTCTGCACTCTCTCTGGGAGTGCCGAAGGTTGGAGGGTGGTGGTTTCTGCCTCCACTGTGATTTGAAGAATTATAATGTGTCAAGATTGTTCTACTGGTGTGTGATGGGTGAGGCTCTAGAGACTTTTTAGAACGATGTTTCATTTTTTTACCCCTTGCTGAATATAGGCAAAAACAGTTTTCAGTTGTTTTGAAAAACTGCCCTGTCTGCAGTAGAGAAATGTCTTTATTTAGCTTTGCAAAAAGAACTTGGGAACTTTTTACTATTGAAGGCAGTCTATGGGGGAAATAGCCAGCAAAGCGCAGATGGGAACCGGAAGAGCTGTGCTTATTCATCTAGCAGCGATTTCACTGCCCTTTGAGCAGTAAAAGGTCCAGATCCATTGCCAGCCTGGATATCAGGAGCAGATATGTTGCTTGGTCTTGGATGTTAATCTCAAGATTAGTCAGTCTGTAGTGGCAGCCTCACCTTGAGCACCAGGAATTGATGGCGTCTGCGGTCTGAGGTGAGGATTGGGCAAACTGATTATTTCGCATTCCCCTGGATTTGTATCTCAGGTTCCTTTACCAGCAGCAAAGCTGCAGAAATTCAGACGTCATTTAATACCAAGGTGACCTGGAGCAGTGTCTCTGTGCCTCAATTTCCTTATCTGTAAAATGGGGATGATAGTAATAGTTTCTGTCTCATAGAGTTCTTGTGAAGGTTGAAGGAGATATACACATAAATACCCAGCACTTGATAAATGTTATTATCAATATTATTATTTTTGTTGACTATCAAGGAGTTCTAAGACTTGGCGATATGAATTCATGAATAATGTTAAAAGACTCGGCATCTCAGATCCAGATAACCTGGTTTTCAAGTAGATTTCCTCTGAGAAAAGGGAATTTCTTTCCCTCCTAAAGTTATCTCAGTTTCAGAAGAATTCTGTAGTCCCTGCCTTTTGTTGCTTTAATTCTCCTTTTGTTTTTAATTAAAACAACAGCAACAACAAAAGTTTCTTACTTTTCAAAGGTTAGAGGCCACTGATTCTTTTTTTCTGGAGGCTTGTATATGGACCTGCAAATCTGTAATTAATGGACAAAACTTGGTTTATTAAAAAAATCAATAGGACATTCTGCAGTCAATCTAAAGGGAAATGCTTATTGACTAGTAGATGTTTCTCCTGTATGGTTATTTCTACTTTTTGGTCTTTCTTAATTTATTAACGGTCATCATTATAATCATAATTATTAAACTACCTATGAATTACTCAGCACCTACAGAGGCCAGGGGCTGTGCTGAATGCTTTCTGTATGTGTCACCTCGTTGCAGGCCTTTGAGGGCGGGGATCAGCATCTCCTTTTTGCAGGTGAGGGGTTGAGGTTTGAAGAGATGAGGTAACTTGCCCAGATGACGCAGCTGGCTGGTGGCAGACTCGGGACTGGACCCCAGGTGGGTTCCTGCACAGTGGGCTTCCTTACCTGCTCCTCTCAGCAGCCCCCCATTGACCGGTGGCCTGGACTTCTGTGAGTTCACACAGGACAGATTTTAGTGGTCTCAGCCTGACGAGGCCTTGCAAGGAGAAGATCAGTGAGAGTGAGAGACAGAATGGCATAGATTAAAATTGTACATGTATTTTTTCATAAATGTTCTATCCTCCGCTAATGACCTAAAATGTCAATATTTTTCATTTGAACTCTGTAAGCACTAAAAACAAAACATTAAAAGTGATTACAGTGCAAAAGAGAAGTGGGTTTTGAGACTCCAGCCATTGCTAATGACTTATTGCTTGTTTGTTTTCTAGGGATGCTTGTTGAGGGAAAAAGTTAAAGACTGAATTGGTTTTGTGTGCTCTTTAGTGTGAGAAAGATTAAGTGAGTGACAGGAAGTAAAAACCTATACTGTTTTCTTTCCTGATGGTGACTATTTAAGTTTTAGGGGACTTGTCAACTTTGTTTTTAATGGCTGAAGACTATTTCCTCATGCGTGAAGTTAGAATGATGTTATGTACCCTGTGTGGTTCTGAGAGTTAGATATGATGTATACAAAGCACCTAAGAGGTTTGCAGTAAAAGTTTGCTGTCACAGTGAGTTAGAGTGTGAGTTGGATCACAGTTAGATTGTTTAGAAGCATCAGCTTCGAATACTGAAGAAGGTGTTTATTTCTAATACACATATGTGTGTGATATATAAGATGATGATCTACAATGGTCAGGGGTCAGTTTCAGGTTTTTTTTAGTGCAGTATGAAGGGTCGATGAAATCAGTGTCGTTCGAGTAAGGTAGGGACTATCTAACTTGTCTTAAGCGGAAGAGCTGAAAGATTATTTGTACAGAAGGTACAACTCAGAATTCATATGGCCATGTAATCACCCGCTAAAACCTTAAATGACCATATGGAATTTGACCATAGCCAGTAAGTGTAGAAACATTGATATTGAGGTGTTTTCAGGGAATAAGCTTTTCTCCTTTGTGATTGAAGGAAATTTTGATTTTTTTTTTCTGTACCCTTAATAGGTTAAAAAATCAAACTGTTGGCTTGACACCTGCCACTTTTCCTTTATAGAAGGAACAAAAGGCAAGCGCGTGCTGGTTTACTATGTAACTCAGCGTTTTGTATTTCCACAGAACTGTATGATTTATGGTCACCAGCCCTGTGGGACGTCTTTTGCAGGGCACTGAGACTACCTACTGTGGGAAAAATGCAGACGTGATTTTTATGGGTAGGGTTAGTGCAGACCTGTTGGTTTCGGAGTCGAGCAGGAACCAGGGCCAGGAGTAAGCTTTGCCACCGAGGCTGGAAGGACAGATTCCAGTGCCTCAGTCTCCCTCATTCATTAAACAAAGGCTGGCCTGGAGGCCAAGATCCCTTGCTGCCCTAAGCTTAGTTCCCAAGAGCCCACAATCTTTTGTTTATATCCAGGAGCGTTAAAGATTTCAGATTAAGTACTGAGTAACACTCTCTCTCCCGAAGCAGAATTCAGCATGTACTAGCTAAGCTTTTAGTTCTGGTCCCTGAGCATCCTAGTTTTATAAAACCTTACTGATAGCTTCTTACTGTGCAGGCAATTTTTTCGTTCCATCTTTTCCAGCAGCTTGGAGATTCTTTTTTTGGGCCATAGGTGGCGCTGTTGCACCTTTGAAAAGCCTTAATCTCCGTATTTGTAAAAGAAGACTTAACAACACGTTCCTTTAATTTGATTTCTGTGTTTAAGGCTTCAGAGTAGCTCACTGGCTGGATAATGGAAAAATGATTCTAGTTATACCTTATTTTTACTCTGTCATCTCAGCGTGAAAATTTCAGACCTGCTGTGTGAACAGTGGCAAAATTAGGCTTTTCTTCCAATATTAGAAACCAGTCAGCCAGGATTTTATAGAAATGATAGAAACCGTCCCTGGAGCACCTTGAAGATGAAAACCACACTGAACCCCCTGAGTACTGAGCCCGCAGCTGTGTGTTAATTGGTGGCAGGTGATTTGGTATCATGGCAGCAGCCTAGTGCATTCACCTGGGTTTGAATGCGCACGGCACCGCTTAGCCACGCGAGCTGGAGGCAGCTCTTCCCGACTCTTTTCCTCGCCTGCAAATGGGGATGCCAGTACCTGCTTTGCAGGATGGTGACATTTAGAGAGAAATTACGGAAAGTGTTTAGCCCAGGGGTTATCTCATAAAAGATCTCATAAACTTTAGCTATTACTTTGCATAGAGCCATCATTTTATAGTCTTTGGCAATTACTAAGGAATTACAATAGGAAAAGATGGGTTTAATGAAGGCAGATCCAGTTCAGAGCTGAGCGAACTATTTAAGGAGGGTCAGTCGTTAATATGCTCATCATTTAGCAGCAGCATCAGAGACACGGCCATGACACAGTGACCCTGAACCTACCTGAAGCCACAGAATTATTTACTATATGTTGGGGTTCCAGGGGACCCAGTAATTACACTCCTGTTTTCTCCACCATCCAATTGCTAGATGGGACGAAAGAGCATGCAGGTGGAGATGGGTTCCACCTTTATTACTGATAACGCTGCTTTATCCATGAACTTTAGGGACACAGGAAGATGGGTATCATACTGTTACCCGGAACTAGACACACTCTCCCAGCGCCAGGCAGGACGCCTTCCGATGAGAGGACTGTCCCTGTCATACTCGGCGTGGCGGAGCCCGGCGTCCTGGGTGCTTTCTGAGGGTGGCCAGCACCCAAGGGGAAAGGGCTGCACATGGCTGGTCTGTCTCTCATAACTCACTCTGCTTATGTGGTGGGTGAGGGGCCAGGAGTTTGAGGGAAAACCTTCTTCGTGGAAACCGAGGACGGGGGAGGAGTGTCCCTCTGCCCCCATTTAAAAGGTCGTGGGGTAGAACTGGAACAAAAGGATGCTCACCAACAATTTGTAACTAGGGAACTAAGGATATCCTTTGGGACGTAGAGTAGCAAGGAAATACGAAAGATGATTAAAGTGGATGTTTGTAAAATCACCTTAATAGTTCACGTTTGGGTTGAGCACTTAAAATGTGCCACACACTTTTCTGAGCATTTTACGTAAACTAATGTAATCCTGTAATTCTCACAACAACCTGGTGAGGCAGGTTCGATCATTATCCCAGTTTCCCACATGTGGAAACTGAGGCCCGGAGTGGGTAAGTAACTCCACTAAGGCCACACACAGAGCTAGTAAGTGACAGAGCTGGGATTGGAACCCTGGCCGCCAATGGGGAGGAAATGTGTTGGTTATTGAACGCAGCTATTTTGGTCTGATTGGCCGTATTTTATCTCCTATTACACGGATAAGTCAAACCTCCAGGTTTCTTACATCAGTCTCTTAGGAGTTTGGTTAGTGTAAAGTCAGCCCATTGGAGGCTGAGGATGCTGATAGTCGAGTTTCTGAGCACACGGAGGTACTTCTGCCCGTGGAGACGTGGCTGGAGGATGCCCCTTCTCTCACTGTGTCACTTCCTCCAGCACGAATTATATTCCTGCGCCACCCACATACCATTCTGAGTGGACCAGATAATCAGATAGCAAAGTCCCCATGTCACTCTCACTGATGAGAAAGTGGGCTGAATTGAAGTGAAGTGAATTGAATAAAAGAAGAGGGCTTCCAGGAGCCCAGTTAGATGTTAAAGTCCACTTGGCCAAAAACTGTCCATTTTTTTTGTGGTTGAACTTTTTCTTTTTGAAAACATTTTCTGGGCCATGTGGCTTACAGATCACACTGGATTCAATGAAGGAAATTTAAAATGCCTTACAGGGTTGTTTCAGGTGGTACATTGACCCTAGTGAGGGTTGATAGCCGACTGGGAGGCACGAGAGAGATTTTTACAAATGGAATAAAATAACCACGCGCTCTGCCATCTGAGTGCGCTGAGTACAGTGCCTATAGCGTTCACCTGAGAGGTCAAATAATTGGTGATCGTGATAATGACTCAAAAAGTTTCTATCACAATCCCTATTTAAAGGATATGGCACAATAATATAATTTAACCAGGTTTTTCACCAAACAAAAGGCTTTTAGGCTTATCCTGAAATCCAGCGTTCCCCAAATTTCCACGCAGCTGACTGTGTCCTCATGCAGATCTGTCAACTCATGTCGTGGGCATGGCGTCATGGGGAGGTGCCAGTGGGCCGTCCTGGCTCCCCTGAGCTTCCGCCTCGTCGTCTGCAGCGCGGGGTTAATCGTCCCCTCTACTCTGCCGTGTTGCTCTGAGAACCCGCACGATGGTCAAGCATTTTTGTGCATAGAAAGCACCTGTTTTCGTTATAACCGTGGCTTCTAGATTGCAGTGCTTTGCCGTCTGCATTTAAAAACAGAGGTTGCAACACACCAAACAGCTCTTAAATAGAACCGTGATGGTGGGCCTCTTCTCTGTATAGACACTCGAAAAAAGACGCGGTTTCAGGAGGACTGTCTGTTACTGGGACACACCTTTTTGAGTGTTGGAAACGCCCTTACAGATGACCAGAGCTGACCAGAAGCCTGAGCCCTGGAACCAGGGCCTCTCCTGGCGTGTTCTGCCGGCACGGGAAGTTACATCTGCAGGGGAGGCGCATCGGATCTCACTGACATCTGGAGAGTGTAGTGGACGATTAAGACTTTCAGAAGCTTCCTATAATAATGAAGCCACCTGTTTTGTATTTTAAACTAACTACAAAGTTACCTTTTGAAAGCTGGAAATCCTTAGCTTGTGAAGTGTCCAGTAGTTGTGTGTGTGTGTGTGTGTGACTTTAGGGGGCTTGTGATAAGTTACATACAGCCTTCTCCCCCCCCTCCCCATTCCAAGGTGTGGGCATATATTTGCACAAAAAAATGACTATTCCTTTGTCCTTTGGCTTATTTGTGGAAGTAAGAAATTCTCATATGTGTTTGTGTTTGAGGAGAGCTGGGGAACATGCGCTTAGCAAGTGGGGAGGGAAAGAGGGGAGGAGGCACTTGACACATTTGTGTGGGATGCGAGTGATAGTAGCTTTTCCTTTTTCCCTTCCAAAGCAAAAAGGCACTGAGCTTGTAACATATGGTTATTCGGAATGACTTTCCTGGTCAGATGGAAGGGTCTCAGGTTTTTCAAGGCTGTGTGAATTGTGAAAGATGATTTACTCATTACCTTTAAAAGTAGTTTTGTTTTCCAAATAAAAGACCACACTTTCTTCTTTCTTCCAGGGGCACAGGAAGTTCTCATTGATCCAGGTACATGATCTATGTGCTCAGTTTCTTTTGGTTGTTTCTTTTAAGTGCTTGTTTCATGGTGGTGTGAATGAATGGGTACAATTTCTGAATTGTGATCTTTGGAACATTCTGATTTAAGTCACTTTAAATCAGAACTGTTAACAACCTGATTCTGGCTTGGTCCTTGTTTGGTGGGGCATTGATTGATTTATGTTGTCTGTCAAAGAGGAGACTTCTTCCTCTAGCATGGCTAAGTGAATGATCTGTGAAGTGTGCCTTTCAAATTCTCTGACTGCATTGAGCATGCTTGTCCAGTTAATTCTGAATTTATTCACAGCAGTGGCTTCGCTCTGATTCTATGGTTTGTGCTCCTCTTAACATGAACTTGAATTTCCTATTGCATTCTGTGTGTGTTTTCTTAGCAGGGAAATAAATTTTGCATTTTTTTGGTTGTTTTTTTTACAGAGGAGGGTTTTCCTTTCCCCTCTTAACGCCTTCTGTCATTAACACAGCAAAAACCCCTTTTATCGCAGTGCCTAATTATTTTATAATGAGTCTGTTATTTTGGGCTTTACCAGAAATAATGACAAAGGGCAAATGATAAAAAACGGTGCAACTTCCTTCCTTCGCAGAGGTGGGACTCGCACGGCCGTGCCTGCATATGCTTTGCGACCAACACACTGACTCCATCTCACTGTATATCTTGATTTTGAAATGAAATCACTTCAGGTTTGCAGATTTTTTTTTTTTTAACATCGTGTTGAATCCTTTCCCTTAGGCTGATGTTTCGTGATCATTTCTCGGTAGGGTTTGCGGAACGTGCAGAGGAAGAAAAACAAGTGCTTTGTTTTGCTTTCAGGAGACCTGAGTTGCTGATGAGCAAAAAGTTTGAGGGTGGGCTGAGGAGCTCAGTGACCCCACCCCTCCGCCCCCATGGAAATTGATGAACAGTGAAATCGATATTGGATGTATTGGCATTTGATCAATAGACACTGTTGAGCCCATCTGGCTAGTTACACCTGATGGAAAGGACTGCGTTTCAGTGTTTTCACCACTTTACCTGCTGGAGAATTAGATGCTTCTACCAAGTACAAGGAGCTTAGAGCTATCAGAAAAACCAGTCATTGTTGAAATAAAAAACATATATATTTTTATTTCTGAAACTTTTCAAAGTAAGGTTTTGTAGAGATGATACTGGGTGGAGGTTGCTGGGAGGAAAAGTGAGGGTGGTTCTGTGGGCTTGGCTGCTTGGGGACGAGCCAGGCTCCTGCCACAGGTGGAAGAGGGAAGGAAAGGAGGCAGAAACCAGCGTGTGGCATCTGAGGGCATCGTCTGTAACGGTCCTGAATGAGAAGAAGGTGGACTTGACCTCTGCTTAGCCGAGGGAGAGCAAGCGCAGGGAGCTGAGCGCCTGCGGTCCCCAGTTCTTGTGGCGTTTGGACCAGGATGGCCGCGGCCATTCCTTCACTTACTGGGACCTTACCTTTCCCCAGCATCAGTCTCCTCTGCTCAACCCTGGCAAGTGTGTTGGCGGTAGATGTGTCACAGGGGTCGCTTCACAGACCCCAGCCACGACGTGACACGGTCCTCTTCAGCCTCTAAGTCTGAGCAGCGGACTTTCCCTCGGGTTAGAAAGTCGTCCTGCTCCATAGAAAACCCATCTATGTGAGGCTCTCACCAATCGCATCACTTTGATTTCGGTTTTGAATTTTAAGTGGATATACTATTCGAGGCAAACTGTTTCAGATTTTTTGCTGCCTGCTTTTCCACAGCCACGTCCAAGGCCAGAAGGAGGAGAATCGGACCGTCTTTGGCGCTGGCTCCCGGGCTGGCTTTCAGAACCAGGCTCCTCTTCGAGCAGCTCGGCTGCGGAGCCCTAGACCTGCATTTAGACATGCTTCGTGATGTCAAACTGTTTTCTTGTCCTTTCGGAACATTGTGTGTACGTTCGACAGCTGCTTCAAGTGAAACCATCTTTTGGCCAACTTCAGTCAACTCGAATTGGCTTATCTGTTTTCCCATTGAGGGCAGTTTTTCTCCCCTGAAATAAAAAGTAGCAATTTGCATTTGCTGTGTGAAGGCACTGCTGTAGGGTGCCTTTTTTTTTTAAAGCAGCTTTAATGCAGTTGACCCATTTAAAGTTGTACAGTTCAGTTTTTACTCTGTTCTGAGTTGTGCATTTTCATTACCTTGACAAGGAGCCCGTACCCATTAGCGGTCTCCCCCGTTTCCCCATCCTGCCCCCCGCCCCAGGCAGCCACTCACCCGTCTCCATGGGTTCGCCTGTTCTGGACATTCTATGTAAATGGAGTCATGCAGCATGTGGCCTGTCGTGTCTGGCTTCTTTCACTCAGCATCGTGTTTTCAAGGTTCGTCTACGTTGCAGCATGAAGTGGTACTTCACGCCTTTTTCCCCCCCAAGTAATATTCCACTGCATGGACAGACCACATTTTGTTCACCCATTCATCGGTTGTTGGATGTTTGGGTTGTTTCTGCTTTTCTGGCTAATATGTGCAATGATGCTGTGGACATCCCTGTACACGCTTTTGTGTGGCTGTGTGCGTCCAGGTCTCTTACGTGTATGCCTAGGAAGTGGAATTGCTCGGTCATGTGGTAGCTCAATGTTGAACTTTTTGAGGAACGACCGGATAGTTTTCCAGAGAGGCTGCACTGCGTCACCCTCCCACCAGCAGTGTGAGGGTTCCGGGTTCCCACGCCCTCACCCACACTTGGGGTCGTCTCTGATGACGGCCGTCCTAGTGAGTTTGAAGTGGTGTCTCATTGTATAATAGTTTTGTTTTCCATTTCTCTTACAGCTAATGATATCGAGTATCTTTTCATTGTGCATATTGGCCATTTGTGGATTTTCTCTTGAAGAACGTCTACTTAGATCTTTTTATTCAGTTTTAAATTGAGTTGTACGAGCTTTTTTTGTTTTGTTTTGTTTTCTATATTCTAGATGCAAGTCCCTTGTCAGATATGTGATTTGCAGAACTTTTCTCCTACTTTGTGTCATTTCACTTTCTTGATGGCGTGCTTTGAAGTGTAGAAGTTTTACATTTTGATGAAGTCTAGCCTGTCTATGTTTTCTTTGTTGCTTGTGCTTTTGGTGTCATACCTGAGCTCAAGGTGTTGTATATCAACTTTACATGTAAAGCACCTTAATCCTTACAGCAATTCCAGGAGCTGGGTCCCAATGTTATCCCTAGTCTGTACAGGAGGAAACTCAGCCAGTCCACAGATTGAAGAACTGAGATGCAGAAGAATTCGTTGACTTGCCCAAGGTCACAACTGGCAAGTGGTGTTGTCGGAATTTGGACCCACAATTTTGTCTCCAGCACCTAGCCTCTTCACCACCAGTCTCTAGTTCTGTCTATAGGAACTCTCTGTTAAAAACCTTCTGCCTATTTGATTTCTTACTGGCTTTTGTTCTCACTGGGGACCTCATGACCTTGCAGAGCTCAGTGTAGGTTTATTTAAGTCTCGTGTAGGTGGAAGCATCGCCCTTAGTTTCGGCACCACCCTCCTGGATGATGGTTGCCAATTGCTCTGACAAAGCCATACCTAAACCTCTTCTGGCCATTACACTAAAAGGAGAGTCGTGGCTACAGAATGTTAAAAGCAAGGATTTGATTGATTTCACTTCGCCAGGCAATGAGCTAAACCCCGCGTGTTGACACAGATGGTCAGCCTTCCAGAGTCGGGTCATTGTCATCCTTATATCCCGTGTTGTTTGCTGGTGGTGTCAGATAATGCCTCACTGCCCAGCAGAACAGAGCACGTGCTTGTGGATCCTTGTCTGCAGTGCGAGACTTGGACAGCAGCATCTGTCATTTGTTTCTTCTAGGCCTTCGCGACTACTAGGCCTTTGTTCTCCATATACTTGAAGTTAACTGTCAGATATGAGTTTCCCTTCGTTTCTTGGTTTTCCTTATTCAATTAGAATTTTTGAGAATGAATTTGTTTTAATATGTTGTATAAGTTTCCCTAGAAACTTGATGAGTTTGTACTTTTAAGTTTTCAATTTGTGAAAAACTTACATGCACTTTTATTTATAAGTAGTTTATTTTCACTAGGTATTTGTCGCTTTATAATTAAAACTTTTTATTTTCAACAAGTGAGTAGGTATGCATGTTTTAAAAGACACCTTATTTTTTTCTTAGTGTAAAAGTCATGTTCATTGGAGAGAATTTAGAAAAGTAAACAAACAAAAAATTACATATAATCGTTTCACCTAGTGATAAATTGTAGTTAAGTTTTTAAATTGGGAAGTGTAAGTCCTTCAACTTTGTTCTTTTTCAAGATTATTTTGGTTGTTCTGAGTCCGTTGAATTTCCATATGAATTTTAGGATCGGCTAGTCAATTTCTGCAAAGAACCCAGCGGGGATTTTGATAGGGATTACTTTGAACCTGTGGACCAGTTTGGGGAGTGTTGCCATTTTAAGAACATGAAGCTTCTGACTCATGAACATGGAGGTTTTTCTTTTTATTTATGTGTTTAGTTTTTTTCCAACAATGTTTTGAGTGTTCAGCGTATCATTTTATATTTTTTGGGGTTAAGTTTATTTCTAAGTATTTTATTCTTTTTGATGTTATTGTGAGTGGAATGGCTTTTTAAATTTCATTTTAAGATTGCTCATTGCAAGTGTATAGAAATACAGTTAACTTTTGTATATTGATCTTATATCCTGCAACCTTGCTGAACTTATTTATATATTAGCTGTACTAGTGTTTTAGTGGATTCCTTAGGGTTTTCTGTATGCAAGAACATGTCACCTGAAAAAGACAGTTTTACTTTTTTCTTTGCAATTTGGATGCATTTTATTTAGTTTTCTTGCCCAATTGTCATGGCTGTAATGTCCAGGACCTTGTTGAATAGGTGAGAGAGGGCTTCCTTGCCTTGTTCCTGATCTCAGGGGGAAAGCATTTAGTCTTTGCCACTAAGTATGATGTTACTGTAGATTTTTTGTGGATGCCCTTTATCATATTGAGAACATTCCCTTTTACTCCTAGTTTATTGAGTGTTTTTATCATGAAAGGTTGAATTTTGTCCAATCCTTTTTCTGTGTCTATTGAGATGACCATGTGGGTTTTTTGTCCTTTATTCTCCTGAATAGTGTATTACATTAATTGATTTTTGCATTTTAAACCAACCTTACATTCTTGAGATAAATACCACTTGGTCATGTTGTACAGCCCTCTTATATGTTGCTGGGTTTAGGTTGCTAGTATTTTTTTTTTTTTTTAAAGATTTTTATTGGGGTATTGGGGGGAGGGGAACAGTGCAGGGGAATAGGGGGAAGGGGAACAGACAAGTTGCTGTCATTTTGTTCTTCAGTCTAGTTGTGGAGGACGTTGCTTCACTGGCCCAAGTTGGCACCATCATTGCGCTCTTCCCGGGTGAGGTAGATCAGTTGCCGGCTTCTGGACGGCTGCTCACGGCGGCTGCTGGCCGCTCACGCTGGCTGCTGGCTACACACGGTAGCCCATGGCAACCCACTGACACAGGGGCTGCAGCCTATGCCATTGCCGGCGACTCATGGCAGCCCAGCTCCAGGTTGAGCTGTCGTTCAGCATCTTAGCTGTAGAGGGCAGTGTCACTGGCCCTCATATGTGGGATCCGAACCGGGGCCCTCTGGCGTCCCAAACCAGTTCTTAACTATCGCGCCACTCGGCCGGCCCTAGGTTGCTAGTATTTTGTGGAGGATTTTTTTCAATTCTTTTAAATTTGTTGAGATGTATTTTATAATGTAGCTTGTGGTCCATCCTGAAGAATGTTCCATGTCTGCTTGAGAAGAGCATGTCTTCTGCTGTTGCTGGGTGGAGGGAGGCTCTGCAAACGTCTACTAGTTCTACTTGTTTTTCTGGGTCAAGATATTGAGGTTCATTTTGTACTTCCCCTGTCCCAGCTCTGAAATCAGACATTTGTCTAAGGTGTTGTCGTTCACTTTGTTGGGGAATGGTACTTAGAAACCAAAATCTGGGCACTATAATGCTTATTGCCACTGAGGTTCATTGCTTCTAGGCCCTTTGCAAACTTCATGCTGTCACCAGGAGTTCATACCGGCATCTTTAATTCCAGCCCCAAATCCCAGGGTTCTTTGCAGTCTCCCCTTGTTAGATATTTTGATATTTACATCATCTTTCTCAAACAGTGAGAACTCTGGCTCCTAAGATTTTCAATATATTTGCTCATTTTCTCAGTCCTACAATATATAGAAAGTAGTTTCAGAATTCTAATCAATATCATTGTAAAAACAAACCTCTAAGTAGAATTCAAGGATTGCTGTGGTAATTTTTGTCTTTATACTGAGGATAAATATGCAAGGCACTGCAATCAGAACTTATGTGGGTTTGTACCTGTAACCTCATTGTCGGCATAGTTATGTTATTTATTTGAAATATAGTTAATCGCTCAGGTATTTATGCCATTATAGGTTTATTTTTACTGATTGATATGTTTTACTATATAAGATACGAACATGGTTCCAAAAGTCAAAACTATACAAAAAGATCTACTGAGAGAAGTGTCACTTCCTCTCTTTTCTCTCCCACCTCAGCCCTACCTACCATTGTAGGTAATTACTCTTGATCATATACTGTTTGGATGAGATGAGGTACCAAACAAAGGATGAAGACCCCCTTATCCTGACCCCATTATCTTTCCCCTCTTTTCTCCAAAAGACAATAGTAAAATCCAGTAATGTAAATATAAATTGTTAGAGCTAAGGAGATAAATCAAGATGACCTATCATTCATTAAATATTATTTCATGGCAGAAACAAATGTATTATACACGCAGACATGCAAAGCATGATGGTACAGGGGTTAAAAGCAGGCCCTGGTTCGAATCCTACTCTGGAGTAATTAGCTCTGTGAGTTTGAGAACCAGTCGGAAGACAAGCTCTCTCGGATTCGATTTCTCACCTGTAGAAAGGGGGTACACTACAAGTGCCCCCCACATGGAGCTGCTGTGGGTTGTGAATGAGAACGTGTGTGGGAGCCCTTCGCACAGTGCTGACTCCTTGTAAGTGCCAGATAACCGGCCTTGCCGGGACGGCGATGTCACCGGCCTGTGCAAACCCTCAGTGCTCCAAAGGACACCTTGTGGCCCAGAGAAGGAGCCCTCAGTTCTGTAAGTACCCAAGGGCTGTGTCATCGGGCCTTGCTGATTTGAATTCGTTCTTTGAAAAGTTTGCATTTTAGATACCAAGCATGCTTCTTTTATTATTTATAGTTCTGCCCTCTCATCTCTCACTGTGATTTTCACAAAATCTGCAGGAAACAAAACCCTGCCCCTTCACAGTTCCCCGCTATGCTCTTTTATCCCTGACAAGAAGAGGGTTTGGCGTAGGACATTTTCTTCCTTCCCTTTTCTTGGAGTCTCTCTGTCCATCTGCCCATCTCTTACCTGTGTGTCCATTGATCTGTCCACTCATTCTTCTGTCTTGTTCCAAAAAGCCTTGAGGCAGCTAACAGAACACCACCCAAGCAGGTGAGAAGGCTGGACCAAGGTGAGCTAGCAGGGGCAGGGCATGTGCTTGCACAAGTGTGTGGGCCGTGTGAGATGCGTGCCTCTGGCCCGGGACTATAGACTGACGGCCCGCGTGTGGCTGGGCCTCCCAATGGACACGAGGAAGACAGGACCTGGGGAGATAACTGCTGTCCGTGAGAGAAACACGTGCCTTAGGATAAGCTCAGCTTTTCCTGCTGTGAGGCTTAGGAGAATATTTTTTGTGTGTTCTGTGAAATCAGAGTATCTTACCTTCTTTTTTTTCCCGTCCGAGATCTATGGGTAGTTGGTTACATTCTATAAATGGGAATTCCTCCTCAACTCTTCTCCATGTGAGTCTGATGGTTAGGGAATTAGGTGGTTGTGTTTATTGACAGGGATTGGCCAGAAATAGAACATGAGAGCCACAGAAAGGACACTAATATTTACAAGCTACATTTTTTTGTTTTTGTTTTTGTAGTGCTGTACGGTTTGGAAAATACTTTCCTATAGTTAATCTGCATTTGAGGGCACGTTGTGGTCTCCTGCTGGCATTAAGAGCTTCAAGTGTGAGATAATGCATGCTGGGCACATTGTCCTCAGGGCAGCTAGGCTGGTTATTGTAGACATGTTACTTTTATATAACACATTTCATGTTCTTTCATAAAAAGTTTCAACAGGGAGGAAAACTTATCGTGAGTTAATGAACATTTAATACAAGGCTTTGATGGTGAGACTCTAACAGGGAGTATATGCTCTGTGAAGACTTTAATGATCATTCTTTAAATTTCAGTAGGGAATATTTAAGTTTTATCCTTTTGTGCCCTCTTTTAAAATTAACAAAGAAACAAGACAAAAAAAAAAAAAAGCAAAAGATGATTCTTTTCTTCCTGTCGGTTCACAGGTGCCCTGACCACCAACGGCATAAATCCTGACACCAGCGCTGAAATTGGACGTGCCAAGAACTGTCTTAGCCCTGAAGACATCATCGACAAGTATAAGGAAGCCATCTCCTATTACAGCAAGGTGACCCCTCCGCTTTGTAGCCTTGTGTTGTTTTCATCAGAAGCTCCTATTTTATACTGTGCAGTGCTGCAGTATCTCCTGATTATCTCTCTCTAAGGATTCAGGTGTGACTCCCAAATGCTTAGTACCACATACCGAAACACTTTTTTTCTGATTCAAAATAATGTCTATTTACTGATTGGAAAAAGGGGGAAACGGTAATCACAGCCCCACTACTCAGAGCTAATCATTGTTGCCACTTTAATATCTATTTTCTGCTCTTCTTTGTCAATGCATGTTATCTACATCATAAAGAATGGCGAGCAGTCTGTTTATTTACTGTGGAGAGCTACACTTTTTATTTGGCATATTTTATGTTTTTCTATGTTAGTACATCTTCCATGGCTTGGCGTTTAATGACCTTTATAGCATTCCATCTTGTGATGCATCATTCTTTCTACTTTGGACTTAAAAAAAAATTTAATTCAAAATATACTTACTGAAATACTGAAAAAAAAGAACTGAAGTAGCACAGAAGAGTGGTAGCACGGAAAAAATGAAAGCGCCTCCCTCCCCTCCCCTTATTTCTTGAGAGTAACAACTATTAAAATTTTAGTATGTATCTTTCATGACCTTTTTGCCTGTGAAATATATTCATATGAAATATACAAACAGGAAATATATGTATACATGTGTATGTATATCCGTTTTATTTACAAAAAGGTGGTCATACTATGATTGTTATTCTGCATCTTGTTTGAGGCGTGCAGGGATGTATCCTACATGTCCTGTACTTCAGGTCTGTCTGACTTTTCCCAATAGTGTGGGAAAGTCTTATAAGATGGGGATGCAGTCAGTTGTTCCATGACACCTTTTGTGAGAGTGTCGTGAACTAGAGAGAGGCGTGCTTAGCACCTAGGACAAGACGGAGCCTGCACTGCAGACCTCACAGCTTGCCTTAGTTTCCTTCATAATTATCTTGTTGATGGATACGTACGTTTCTCACTTTTCCATTCTTCGAAGAAATGCTTGACTGGGCATTCTTATACAGGCATTCTTGTGTTCTTACGTGTTCCTTTAGGTAAGATTTCTGGAAATTTGATCTCTGGGTTTGACACTTAAATTTATTACAGGTTACTGTCAAGTTACTCTCCAATTTCCTTCTAAATAGGGCATGAAAAGATTCAGAATTGTTTATTTAACCAATCCTCGATTACTGAATATTATTTCTTTTCTTTTTAAAGATTTATTGGGGAATTGGGGGAGGGGAACAGCGCTGGGGAATCAGGGGAAGGGGAACAGACAAGTTGCTGTCCTTTTGTTCTTCAGTCTAGTTGTGGAGGATGTTACTTCACTGGCCCATGTTGGTATTATCATTGCGCTCTTCCCAGGTGAGGCAGATTGGTTGTCGGCCACTGGACGGCCGCTCACTGCGGCTCTTAGCAGCTCATGCTGGCTGCCAGCCGTTCACGGCTGGCTGCCAGTCCCTCACAGTAGCTTATGGCAGCCCACTGCAGCCCCAGTGAAGCCTACGCTGTTGCTGGCGACTCACGGCAGCCCAGTTCCAGGTCGAGCTGTTGTTCACCATCTTAGCTGTAGAGGGCGCAGCATCACTGGCCCATATGGGATCCGAACCGGGGTCCTGCTGCTCAGAGCTGGCGTCCCAAGCCAACTCTTAACCAATGCGCCACTTGGCTGGCCCTTTTTTTTAAAGGAAATAATTTCTACAAGTGGACTGCAGTCAAAGAGGATACTTTTTTTTTTTTAATTTACATACACATTGCCATGTTGTCATCCAGAAAGATTGGTAACAGTTCTCCTACAAATAAACACTATTACACCCTTTAGAAATATTTGCCAATGTGATGGGCAAGAGGGACTTTTCATTGTTTAGTTTGCATCTGATTACCAGCGAGGTATTAAACATTTTTCACTTGCTAGCCATTTGCATTTTTTTAATGTATTATCCATTTGTGTCCTTTGTGCACATTTAAATTAGGGTGCTTTTCTTGTTGTTTTGTGATAGCTCTTTGTTTTAAATATCAGTTTCTTCTCCATCATTGATACACGTGTATACTGCAAATCTGTTTCCTAATGTTGGTTGCCATTAATGTTGGCATGAGGCTTTTCTTTTTGGTTGTGGCCAAAGTGTTTTTAATATAGTAAATCTCTCATTTTTGGTGTTATGCTTAGAAATACCTTCTGCACAATAAGAATAAAACTCTTTTTCTTAGTTTTTTATTTCTAAAATGGGGGTGATAATAGTACCTATCTGATAGGGTTACAGCAAGGACAACCTGTGTCAATATATGCTATTGTTAGTATTTTTAAATATTGACATCGTTGTCTATAACTTATCTTGAGTACATTGTGACGTAGGAAATTGATTTATTTTTTCCAGGTGACTATCTAAGAGTCTCACCACAATTTATTGAATTCATCCTTTTTCTCTCTGACTTGAAATCCCACCTGAACTAAATACATGTATGGAGTCTAATGCTGAGCTTTTTATTCCTTTCTGCTAATCTGTCTTTTCTCCAGCACCATGATTTTTGATCCATTGTAGTTTATTAAATATCTAATATGTGTCTTTAAAAAAAAATTCTTTCCTCTCATCCCAAATTTTCTTGTCTAGTAGTATGACTTTATTATTCCTGAAGAACTCTAAAATATATTGTGCACATTTAAAAAATCAGATTGGAATAAGTTTTGGGGCTTGCAATAAGACTTAATTATTTTTAGGAGTGCTTATATTTATAAGACTTGCTTTTCCCTACAGAATATATTAATGTCTGCATATTTACATACCTAAGTCCCTCAGTACAGTATTGCAGTTTTCTTTATATAGAACATGAGCATTGCTTTAAGCTTATTCCTAGTTATTGTATATGTTTTTGTTGATTTTGAGTGGGGTTGTCCCATTATGGTTATTAACTACTTAAAAATGACATGTAGAAAGGCAGATTGATTTTTAAATATTCATTTTATAACTTTCCATCCTCCACCAAAGGAGCCTGAGACTTTCCCACGCTACCCTGACACTGGATTAAAATTACTTTGAGGGTTGACCCATCACTGTGAGATGACAGTGATAAAAGAATATTTATACACTTCCGAGATTTGACTGTATTCAATTTGTACACACACACGCCAGGCGACCTTCCACTTTCTGAGGGACAGGCACAGCCTCTCAGCTTTCCGTCCCTGGGAGTGACAGGTCTCTTAAGCAGACTCTTGCCTGGCTTCACGAATGCCTTTTTGTTGGGTAGTCAGACGAAGTTCACAGAGCCTTGTCTATTCCTGTGTCTTCATCTGCCCTTCATCCCAGGATCTGAGAGGCAGGAACGAGTTACTGTGAGAGAGCAAATCAGAGAGACATGAAACATTTAAGTAGAGGACGGATACAATGACGCAAGGCGCTAGAATTTTTGCAACAAAGTAAACTGCTTTTACCATTACTGCCTCCCAGCTGCAGGCGTGACTTTAAAAGTGTTTTTAGAGTACCAGAGACAAGAAGTGGAAATGAGTAGCAAAGTATCCCCTGGTAATATTTTGAAATTTTGTGACTTATCCTGTTGTAACTATTGCGGTTGAGTTAGTTGAAGGAACGTACGTCGCTCGGTTCCCTCCATCCCAGCCACCTCTATCCCCCGTAGGGGATAGGCTTGCTCAAATAGACTTGCCCGCTTGGGTGGGCGCTGCTCTCAGGTCCTGGCACTGGTGTCCTCGGGCTGGTGGCTCGCGGGACCCATCCTCACCCTTCTTCCCCCTCTGTCCCTGCAGTACAAGAACGCGGGCGTGATCGAGCTGGAAGCGTGCGTCAAAGCCGTGCGCGTGCTCGCCGTCCAGAGGCGGAGCATGGAGGCCTCCGAGTTTCTCCAGAACGCCGTGTACATTAACCTTCGGCAGGTGGGTGTGTGTCCTGCCGCCAGTGGGGGAGCGAGTGCCGCTCTGTAACTTAGTCACCCTAATCCGCGCGTTTTGCTGTGTGGGATTCAGTGTGGCGTGCTAGGCCCTCTGGAGTCGGAGTGGGCCGTCCTAATGTATGTGGCTGTCCTAATTAATATATGTGGAACTGGCTGTTGTTATAATCAGGTGGGAGGACTTGAGTGACAGTGGAGGATGGGTTATGCTTTTAAAAGGGACATTCAAAGGGACCAGCAGGCAGGCTGGCTGGGGCCTGGGTGTGGGGAGGACTTGCTTGTCCCCAAGGACCGGAGTTACCTTTGCAAATTAATGTTGATAATTTGGGCTGACTGCGAAGCTGTTTTCATAGGTGGGTATATAAATACACATACTTTCTAAAATAAGATGTTTTTACTTTAAAATGTGTGGGCGTTTGCTGCCCGTGGAAAGGGCCCTCCTGCGGTTTGCTCGGTCTTCACGTTGATCGCTAGGGGGCAGCAGACATCCGCCGGAGGGTCAGCATCGCGCTTCCCTGCTGTGGCTGTGGGTGCGGGTGGACGTGGCCGCCCCGCCTTTCGAGTTGTCCCCAACACCACGCTTTGCTTTAGATGACTCATCTGCACACTTGCTTGCCAGATGAGCAGGCAGCAAAATAATGAGTTCTGGTGGGATTTTATAATAACAATAAGAACGAGGGGCCTGTCGTTTTTCTGAAATAGCACAAGCTTTTGGTTCTTCATCCAGTGTGTTCCTTTGTACAATTGATGGGTTGCGTCTATTCCTGGGAATGATTTTGGCTGATGCGTAAATTTTTGAAAGGAACTGAGATGTGATTATTGCAAGGACCTTTTGCTTTAAGAAGCCCTGTGCAAACATAAAACCTGATGAATAATATGTTTGGATTTACTGGTATTGGAAAGGGTTTCTGCACATTTCAGAAGCATTCAAGGCAGAATTCCTCTTCTTCGTGTGCAGGAACATGAGTTGATTCGTCTTTTCTTTTGTGTTTATGAGAGTAGTTTATGGTCATTATCTAGCATTAATGAATGGCAGCACACGTTTTATTTTAACTGGCTGTCTATGAGTTTGTGTATCGGATATGTAGATTTCACAGGCGAAGGGCGAGGTAGACGTGAGCGAGAAGCACAAACTTTGGCCCCTAGATTTAAGTTTCAGTCATCGTTTCCTCACTGGGTGACCAGGGACCAGCCAGCGTGTAACGTCTCTTGGCCTGTTGGCCTGTTGACTCTGTAAAATGGGAACAGTCACTTCTTCCTGGAGTTGTTATGAGGTGTACATGATGTGGCAATGCATAGAAAGTGCTTACCGCAGTGCTGTCCACAGGCAGCGCACGTCTGCGAGGACCCACTAACGGACCCATCACTGGGCTGGGTGTGTCCTCTAGTCCTTAGGACCCTGAGCCAAGTGCATTAACCCTGTTTACAGAGGAGGAGCCTCATGCTAAGGAACGGTGATGGAATTTGTGCAAAGTCAGAGCGCGGTGCCAGAGGTGAAGGGACCTGTGGGAAGCACGCTGGTTCGGGGGTCCCTTCACTCCACGTTCCCTACTGGGGTCCAGGCGCTGGGCTCTGGGTCCATGTCCACTGGCTCTGGGACATTCCTTGGGCGACAAACCAGACATGGTCCTGTGCTGCCTGAACGTCAGGTCTGGAGGGGAAGCAGGTGCTCAGTGGACCTAACAGTGGATGTAACAGCGAGCGCTTACACACTGTGGGCAGTTCTGTAAAGCGAGAGGACGGCCTTGCCTGTGGAGCTGAGGAGTTTCCAGCTGGGGCCGGCCTAGCAGCAAGTTCCGTTACCCCATGAGGAAGACAAGAAAGTATCTCTAATCAGGCAAACGGAAGCTCACTGCTAATACTTAACAGTTAATGAAGCGGCTGTTGAGGCATTTTCGGGAGCCGTTCTGGCTGTCTAATTTGGGGTTAACACACCTGACTTCAAAGGCGTTTGCTAACAGTGCTATCGCCCGTTTCTTGAACACTCATGGGGAATTTTAGGCCCGTGCTAACTGTACACTTTGTTTCATTGAGCCTTCCCAACAGTCACAGTTACAGTTATTATCCCCGGTAAGAAGATAAGGGCCACAGCCAGTACTGTGCAGACCTGGGACTGGAACCCTGTCTTCACTGTCCTTCCAGGTAGCCAGCAGACCTTCCTGTGTCCTGAGTTTCCTACTATCACTACTTGCTTTCTTTTTAGTAGAGTAAACTTACTTTCAAGTCAGAGATGGAGTGCCAAATTAACATTTGCATCCCCCCAGAGGGTCCAGTGGAGAGCTGGTCTGGAATAGCTTTGAGTCATTTCCGCTGGGGCTTCCTGTAGCTGTGTGACCTTGCACTCTATTGAACAGTTAGAGCCAAGATGTGCTGATCAATACTCCCTAGAGAGCAGCGGGTCAGAGAGGAGTTTGGGGGATTCGGTTTCATTTCAAAATGTCATGAGGATCTTGGCCTAAAATTATGCCTGGGTCCCCTTCATGTCCCCAGATTCCTGTGCTGTGGATGGGTGACCCTGCCGCCCTGACAGGGCTTCACCCTGTGGCTCACAGGGTCCCTAGCGACCAGACTTTTTACTCAAGTGCCCAAGCCATTCCCCATTAAGAACCTTTTTTAGGGCTTGAAGTGACTGCAATTCTACTTATAATAAATGTAGTGTTTATCACCTGGTATCTCAGTACATTCATGTGATAGAGAAAATGAAAGAGGGTATCACTCGTCAGAGCATCACGACCTTTCCTCTTTAATTGGGCCCATGAAAGAGCCAGTGGGGACTCTGATGGACTGGAGCCCACCTCTTGTGCCCTTGCCCTGTGGCTGTCACCTTTATTTTAGACGGTGGCCTCTTGAGAGCACTAGCATGAGCACTATTTGTTTACTCTCCCCCAGTGTCTTTTATCATATTCGGCTCTTGGGTGCAGGGAGCTTCCAGGTGTGTGAGAAGGCATTAAGCCCTCCTGCCGCTCCTGCATAGGTCTCCTGGGCCCTCTGCCCACGGCAGGCGTCTCAGGGCACTGCAGCCTCTCTCTAACACTGTACTGCGCGCTCCTGGGAAGCTGGGGCTGTGTCCTTCTCAGGCTTGCATATCCACGGGCCCTAGACCTAAACATAAAGCTTCTAGAAGGAAACAGAGACTATCTATGGGACTTCAGGGAAGGCAAAGGTTTCCTAGACAAGGATGTAGAAGCAGTAACCATAAAAAAAAAAAGATAAATTGAGCTCTTTCACAATTTCTGCTTATCAGAAGACTCCCTTAGGAAAATAAATGGGCAACAGGCTGGGGGAAAATATTTGCAAAGCATATATGACTGAGGACTTACATCCAGGATATATAAAGAACCCTACAACTCAAAATAAGACGAACGATCTAATTTAAAAAACAATCAGAGAATTTGAACCAATACTTCACTAAGGGAGATAGATATACACGTACCCAATAATCATATGAAAAAAATATTCCACACCATCCGTTACCAGGGAAATGCAATTTAAAACCACCAGACTGGCTACAAGGAAAGACGGCACCATCCAGTGTAGGTGAGCGTGTGGGGCAACAGTCATTCTTGTGAGTTGTTGGCCTGAGTGTGAAATGATGCTACCACATTAGGAAAGGTGGGCTCTGCTTACGGATGAGCTTTTCTTTCTTTTTTACCCCCCATTTATTTATTTATTTATGATTAGTTTCAGGTGTA
>NW_017731630.1:1903486-1904734 GCF_001890085.2 Hipposideros armiger
CAATCTGCAGTCCCACCAACAGTGCACCAGGGTTCCCTTTTCTCCACAGCCTCGCCAGCACTTGTTGTTTGTTGACTTATTGATGATAGCCATTCGGACCAGAATGAGATGGTATCTCATTGTGGTTTTTATTTGCATTTCCCTAATGATTAGTGAGGTTGAACATTTTTTCATAAGCCTGTTGGCCATCTGTATGTCCTCTTTAGAGAAATGCTTCTTCATATCCTCTGCCCATTTTTTAATTGGGTTGTGTGTGTTTTTTTTGTGCTGAGTTTCATGAGTGTTTTATAAATTTTGGATATTAACTCCTTATCAGATATCTCATTGACAAATATCTTCTCCCATTCAATAGGCTTCCTTTTTGTTTTATTGATGGTTTCCTTTGTTGTGAAAAAACTTTTAAGTTTGATGTAGTCCCATATGTTCATTTTTTCATTTACTTCCCTTGCCCACGGGGATGTATCAGTGAAAATATTGCTCAGGGTAATGTCTGCAAATTTATTCCCTATATTTTCTTCTTTTTTGGTTTCAGGTCTTACATTTAAGTCTTTAATCCATTTTGAATTTGTTCTTGTATATGGTGTAAGGAGGTGGTCCATTTTCATTTTTTTGCACGTGTCAGTCCAATTTTCCCAGCACCATTTATTAAATAGACTATCTTTACCCCAATGTAAATTCTTGCTTCCATTGTCATAGACTAACTGTCCGTATATGGATGGGTTTATTTCTGGGCTCTCTACTCTGTTCCATTGGCCTATTTGCCTGTTTTTATGCCAGTGCCATACTGTTTTGATTACTGTAGCCTTGTAGTATGATTTGATGTCAGGTAGCGTGATACCTCCGACTTTGTTCTTATTTCTCAAGATTGCTGTGGCTATTTGGGGTCTTTTATGGTTCCATATAAATTTTAGGTTTATATTTTCTATTTCTGTGAAAAATGCCCTTGGTAGTTTAATAGGAATTGCATTGAATTTATATATTGCTTAAGGCAGTATGGACATTTTAACTATATTAATTCTTCCTATCCATGAGCATGGTAGGTGTTTCCATTTATTTATATCTTCTTTTATTTCTTTCTTCAGTGTCTTATAATTTTCTGAGTACAGGTCTTTTACTTCTTTGGTTAAATTTATTCCTAAGTATTTTATAGTTCTTGAAGCAATTGTAAATGGGACTGTTTTCTTAATTTCTCCTTCCGATGGTTTATTATTGGTGTATACAAATGCAACTGATTTCTGAATATTGATT
>NW_017731630.1:1905132-1949382 GCF_001890085.2 Hipposideros armiger
TGTTCAGCATCTTAGCTGCAGAGGGCAGTGTCACTGGCCCTCATATGTGGGATCCGAACCGGGGCCCTCTGGCATCCCAAGCGAATTCTTAACCATTGCGCCACTCGGCCGGCCCAGTTCCAATAGTTTTTTGATGGAGTCTTTGGGGTTCTCTCTATATAGTATCATGTCATCTGCATATAATGGCGATTTTACTTCCTCCTTATTGATTTGGATGCCTTTCATTTCTTTTTCTTGTCTGATTTCTGTGGCTAGAACTTCCAGAGCTATGCTGAATAGAAGTGGAGAAAGTGGGCAGCCTTGTCTTGTTTCTGATCTTAAGGGGAATGGTTTTAGCTTTTCCCCATTGAGTATGATGTTAGCTGTGGGTTTATCATATGTGACCTTTATTATGTTGAGAGATGATCCCCAGATGAGCTTTTCTTCTCTGTGCTTTCGCAAGCGTCTCTGAAGCTTTTCACTTTGCTCCCTGTGCCTCAGCTCTCTGAGGAGGAAAAGATCCAGCGCTACAGCATCCTCTCCGAGCTCTACGACCTGATCGGCTTCCGGCGCAAGTCGGCTTTCTTCAAACGCGTGGCCGCCATGCAGTGTGTGGCCCCCAGCATCCCGGAGCCCGGCTGGAGGGCCTGCTACAAGCTCCTCCTGGAGACGCTTCCGGGCTACAGCCTGTCGCTGGACCCGAATGACTTCAACAAAGGTATTGGAGCCTTGCTGCCCGAGCCAAAATGCCGCTGTGTCGTGTGGGCACCTGCTCGCCCTGTCAGACACTGCCACTGGGGCCGGGGTCAGAGATGAGCACAGCCCCGCCCTGCCCTGGGCGTGTAGGGCAGTGCGATTATAACAGAAACGGGGGCGGCTGCTCTGTATCCGTGGGGCTCAGCAGTCTCCCCCGAGCTCACGGACATGGTGTATCATCCACAAACCCATTAAACCCCTAATGAATTTTGCTCATGAAATTTAGCCAAGTTAGCAGAAGCCGATCCACCCAGAAGCACACAGGGATGCAGTGCACACGTGTAGGTGTGCGTTCGGTGATAAACCCTTATCCTGCGTATTAATGGAGGGTGGCACATGGTAAAGATGAAGCTGCGAGCCTCATAACAGGTACTCACACGTGTAATGGCCAGTGTCAGGCGAGGGTGATTAGCGGAGAATAAACTTCTTTCTGGTTACAGTTTTAGGGAGGAAATGCATAGCACTTTTCTCCAGTTCACATCTAGTTATCAGATAGGAAGAGGACAGAGTGACATCTAGGGCAAAGTATGGTCACGTGTATCAGCGTAGAGACCTGCACTGACCTGGGCAGCTGGTGTTCTTACTGACCAGTCCAGCTGTGCTCCTGCTAATCCTGGCTCTTAGGGCCCCCCCACTGAGTAGACATCACCTGCCTCCTTCCTGCCTCTCCTGGAACGCCCCGCGCCACGTATGCTTTACGTGCGATCCGTTCTTCAGCAGACGACGTGGTACCCTCTTGCCAGGTGCCACGTGGTGTGCCAGGTAGGAGGAGCAATGTGAAGGGGACAGTTCCTGCCTCCAGATAGAACTGAACAGGCAGCTTCTCACCTGTGACGCCCCCCGGCTGTGTGCAGAGGCTCAGGTCCTTCCAGAGCCTTGCTCTAATCTGTCTCCAGGAGATGTGATGGTTGCCTGGAATTAGTCTCTCCTGACTTCCCACTTTCACGAGCATCTTCCCAAAGCAGCAGTTTCGTCCGATAACGTCCATCTCTGTGAAATCGGCCTCAGGATGGATTCTGGGTAGCTTGGGGCAAGATGGGCACACTTAGTGTCGGGGGCTGAGAGTCAGGATTTGGGGCCTTGTGGGCCGTGTGCCCTCCAGGGCAGCTCCTGGCTCTGCCGCCGTGGTGTGAAAGCCGCTGCAGATAGTGTGGAAGCCCACGAAACTCTGCACAAGTCGGTGGCAGGCCAGATGTGGTGTGCGGAGTGCAATTTGCCACATCCCTGGCTGAGAGCACAGTCCTATCTAAAATCATCTTTTTTTTTTTGGCCAAAATTATTTAAAGACAGTTTTCCAAACCCTTTAGAAGGAGGGGCTTGGAGGGTCAGAGGGAGATGGTGGAGGGGCTTTGCAGGCAGCCCCTGGGGAGTGAGGGGAAGCCAGGATGGGATGTACTGTGTCCTGCGTTTAGCCTCCCGCTCCTGTACAGGGACTGGCCAGGGCACTTCTGCTCCGGCTGGCGGTGCTCGGTTTGTAGGCTAGGAAGAGCTAGGCTCAGTGTGGGCACGTGGGCGCAGCGGGGGTTAGGAGGGTTGAAGCGCCCTGGACTTCCGTCTCTAGGGCCTGAGATGTCCTGCCCTCTGCTGCCACAGGGGTCCGATCGCAGACCCACAACACCACTGCTGTCTTGTTCACGTAGCCTGAGTACCTTCCCTTTTTAAATCCGGCTCACATACAGCATGCATCATCGCGTGACCCTGCCAGGTCTCCTCCATCCTGTGCCCATGCTGCTGATTTTTAAAAAATTAAACGTGGGACTTGATGTTTGCCTTGGTTGAATACCATGCACGAATGTGGCTCATGTTGTTGGTCGAGTCATTTTGAACCTGAATTCTGTCCCTGGCTTTGTCTCAGCCACTGGTGATGGTATTGAGTGCAGGAGGCCCAGGGCAGAGCTGGGGACCAGGTCTCCAAAGGCCTTGCTATTCAGCAAGCTTTTCTTGGTTCTTGCTTTGTGCTGGACACCCTGCCGGGCGCTGAGGATAAACACACCTCTGTGAAATGCGAAACCCACGCGTGGCATTCTCTCCCACGTGCTCTTTCTGACCCAAACAGAAATCCTGACCAGTGTTCCCCGCTGCCATGTCACTTGCTCTTCTGTTCTCTAATTGTTGTTCCCTACTGTCCTTCCAGGAGATGGGAGGGAGGCTGGGGTTACTGAGCACCTGTGTCCTGACGGGCACCTCAGATGGACTGTGGTTACTGATGGTGCCTGGGAGCCCGGCCCCCATGTCCCCTCCTACAGACGAGGCGCCTTGGCAGCGGGGGAAGGTGCTTCCTGAGACTGCCCTCCACCCCGCACGGGGCCTCCTGGGCCTCTGTTGGCGTCTTAGGGCTGCTTCCACTCTGGACAGCCCTTAGTTCACCGAGGCCCCAACACCATGTGGTGTCACCGTAAATGTCATCTTGTAGCCTGAGGACAACAGGGACTCGCCGTCTAGAGATAGAAACCTTCTGGGGGGCTATGACTGCCGGTGGGGGCTCTGGGCTGGGCCCCTGCGCGAGCTGCCCCCGTTTGGGCTCCCTGTCCTGGGGTCCGAGCCTGTCACCTTGAGGTGCCCGTCCAGGTCCAGTTCCTAGTCAGTGGTGGGCTGGGGTGGTGTGGCGCCTGTGTGCCGGCACAGGTCTCACCTGATTCTGAGGAGACTGAGTTAACTGTTCCCGTCTTTACGGATGGGGCTGTTGGGGTCCAGATGGGGAGCTTGGGTCCTGCTTTGTGCTGTTTCTGCTGGGAACACTCCTAGGTGATGGAGTCAGGAAGGGCAACCTGAGGGCATGGCTCTAGGTCCCTGCTGGCCAGCCGGGCAGCGGACCATTTCAGAAGCAGAGGGTGGTCTGATGCGTGGTGAGGGTGTTGCTGGATTTGGGAGCCAAGGTCAGACTGAGTCAGGATGAGGACAGAGATGACTGGACAGGCCCTAAAATTTGTGGATTTGCACAGAAAGGCGAGGAGTTTTTGGGAGATGAGATGAGAAGAGACTTGCAGGCCTGAGCGGGGGAGGAGGGTGGAGACGGGCTCGTGGAGACGGCATGCCGGAGACACTTCATGGGGGCAGGCTGAGCTACAGAGAGGTGAGAGAGGGCGTTGAAGTCTCCGTGTGCTCTGTGAATGGACCCCCATTAGCGTGCTTCTGAGTGACGTCAGGGAAGATGGAGGTGGCTTTCCAGTTACTTTTTTTGGTACCCTTTGACCATAACTCTGGACTGGCTTCAGAGCAGTAGATTGAAAACCGTCACACCCAGAGTTATCTTAATTTTTTCTCTCTGCTCTGGGGCCCATTATGTAGAATGTCCAGGAGTGCATTTGTCGGGTCTCCTGATGGCTGTTCCTTCTTCCAGGACTCAGTGCCCTGGTTGTTCACCTCCTTGACTCCCAGTCACCCTTCAGGTCTCAGCTGAATGTCACTTCTTCAGAGCAGTCCCTCAGTGGAACCTCAGCCTCAATGGAATCCTTTTGTTTTTCTCTTTCATTGGCTCCTGCCCTCCCTTGTAGCACTTCCCATAATTTGTAAGGACATTTAAAATAAATCGGGTACAAATAAAATAAAATGATTTCACCTCTGCCCCTCCCACTGGCCTGTGAGCAGAGGCCCCTGACATTCACTGTGTCCCCAGCACATGGCAGGTGTCCGGTAAATATGTATAACGTGGGACCAAATGTAATGAACAGCTATAGTGACATATGTTTGCTGACATTTATTGCATCGAGTTTCTTTCTTGATCTTAATTTGTAAATGAGATGAACGTAACTTGTCTCTTTTGAAAAATAAAGCACATGAGCACACCTCCACGTAGTTAGATACTTTTTACTTATCTTTCTGCCTCAGGAAGGGACATTCGCCATCATTTTGTGAAGGAGCTTGGGAAAAGATGGTAAGGGAGTGAGATCAAACAAAATACAAATGATAAGTGTCAGCTGGATATATTTTTAATAAGAAATAAAAGTCACTTTAAACCCCATCCCCACGGTTGCTCTGGACCACTTTAAACGTTTCTCAGAAAATTTAATGGAAATCTGTGAATAGAAGGTAAATTGTATTCTCAGGACCTGAAATGTACTTCTACCTATTTCTCGAATTGAACGTTTTCACTAGCTGGTTGAGAAAAGTCGACATAGGAACACAGATGCGTGCTGTGTGTATTTGCCAGCTTACAGGGCGGCTTGTTATCATTTTAATCTTATCTGTGTTGCTCTATATGAAAATTTTTGATTATTCCTTTTGCTCAGCCTTTTCCTGAGCGAAGGATGAAATTTTCCCCAGGAGCTCTTATGAAAGAGACAGGCAAGGCCGATAGATTTGCTAACAGGCGATAGTTGATGTAATAAACCCTCAGATTGGTGGGCTGAAGTGTAAGAGTGTTGGCAGTTCTATTGCTGGGTCCTGTGCTGCCGATCTGTCTTAAGAATAAAAACATTCAGTTTTTATGGGAGGAGCCATTTGAATCACACAGGAATTAGGGCTTGTTCACTATTTAGTGTTAGGAAAATTTACACTCAGTCTTCTTCGTCATTGCCTGTGGTAATTGTTGCCGAAAGGGGACTGGAATAAATGAGCCTAAAGTTCTGTGATCTTAAAGAGCTACTTTTCAGTGGCTGTGCAGCGGATTTCCCCACCTTGACTTTCAAACACGCTACATTATTTTGGAGGAGCGGCCACAAAAGCTGGCTGACATCCTCGTTTCTAATTTACTTGTTCTTCTGTACTTTCGTTACACTTAGAGAACTGTTGTGCTTTTTAATTTAATGTCCTTGGTGGTTTGTTGGTAATGAAGCCCATCAAATATCAGTGTTTTACTGGAAAAGAAATGTACATCTAAAGCTCAGATACATGCCATTGAAAACAATCTTTTGTTCTAGCCTTATTCTAATTTTTTCAAAATGGATTATTTTTAAAAATTGTCTCTTTGCAGAAGAGAGAAAGTATGATATAAAACATATTTTAGTGTGTGAAAAAAATGACCACTTTAGAGTTCTTTTCCAGGGTAAGTCAACACATTGTTTTCTGTTTTCCTTCGAGGTTGATAGCTGAGGCGCTTGCCTTTAAGTCCCCGAGTTTCACACTTTACCTAAGCCTGTGTTTCGCGCGGCCAGTGTGCCGTTGGGAAGCATTGTTATGACGCTCTGACTTCCGTGGCAGGCACGCACCGAGGCTGGGCGGCCGTCCAGATGCGCCTGCTTCACGAGCTGGTGTACGCCTCGCGAAGGATGGGGAACCCCGCCCTCTCTGTCAGGCACCTGTCCTTCCTGCTGCAGACCATGCTGGACTTCCTGTCGGATCAAGGTGAGCGAATTCAGACTGGGAGTTCTTTCACGGAACGATGCGTGAGAGCTTGTTGGCCCCATGAGCACCGGGGCTCAGGTTTCAGTGGGTGATGTCCCAGTTCTCGGCTGGTGAGAGGATGCCATGCTCCGCTGTGCCCTCGGCTCCCCAGGCTGCCCCTCCCTCGCGGGTGCCCGGTGCCGCTGCCCGCCGTGCCCTTCAGGGCTCTCCTGGGCCCTCTCACCACACTCCCTGGCTTTTCTCTACGTCTCAGCCCCCTGCCCCTTGTGTCTGCCTGCATTGTGGAAACTATACATGTCAGCGTGTAATGTTTATATAGAGAAACTCACACTGCACAAGAATGCAGCTCAGTGAATTCTCACAAAGTGACGGCCCCATCCTCGGTACCCAGGTCGCAAACATGCCCTTCCTGATCCTTCTTGTCACTTCTGCCCTCAAGGGCCACTTCTCCCTGCCTTCCGAACGGATCACATGTCAGGCTGCCTCCTCTCTTCTCACATTGTTCCTGGGTGCCACCTGCTTTGGGGATTTGAGCTATAATCTGCTTTCAACCCAGGTGCCCCCAAGCCCCAGATCTGTTTATTTTGCTGCCTGCAGGACATCTCCCCTCGCAGGCTCTGTACGCACTTGCATGAGCACATCAGAAATGGGGCACCGTTGCGCCCCCATCACACGTCCTTTCTGCCCGTGTCTGTCACACCAGTCCAGTGTGTGTTGTGGGCACGGTTCTGTGGGGACCATTCTGACAGGAGGAGAGTGTGTGGGAAGTTTACTAGGAAGTGCTCCTGGCATCAACGCCCACTGCATGGCAGGGAAGTTGGCAGGCTGGGCAGAGGGAAGGTGGGCCTCGTGGGCCCCTGAGCGCTGGGCTGGGTGGCCCTGCAGAGCTGTCGCGTGTCCTCGAGGCGCTCCACGGCCTGCCCTGTTGGTGACGGACTCTCCTTCCTGGAACTCCCGTGACGAAGGTCCTTAAGTCCTTACCTCACACTGTGGTCATCTGCGTCCTTCTCGGTTGTGGGGTAGCTATCGCTTTCATTTAGGTGACCAAGCGAATTGCTGCGGGACTGTGGTCCCTGATGGGCGGCAGCGGGTGGCAGCATGGCTCCCCGATGTGTCCGTGCACTCTGTGGGCTGCAGCGCTGCCTTTGAATTGGTTTGTCCTCACGCTCCTTGTGGAGTTTGGCTCTTCAGCAGCAAGACCACCGTGGCGAGATGGATGATTTGCACTGGGGTTTCTGTGACGTGAGAGCAGAGCAGAACAGTGAGTGTCTGGTGTGGGGGAGGCTGGTGTTCTGTGGTGACATGGGGCGGGCCCGGGGCTCTTTGGTGCTCACAGCATTGGATTTTGGCTTGTTGAGTGGTGGCCGGCTCTCCGAGCCCCTGAGGGCGCTGCCCAGCCTGCCGCCCATCCCCCGGGCTCCTTGAACCACCCCAGGACGCAGTAACTGTGAGTGGACTCTTCACTGGGCCTTGGAGTTTGGAGTGCCATCCTGACCCCTGACACTTGTTCTGCTCCCCTTTTGTCATGGCCCTGCTCTCCCTTGGTACCTTTTTCCTCACATACCCTCACATTTAAGTGTGTAAGCTATGGTGACAAGCCCACACCCCTCCTCGGAGCTGCTTACACCTCCACCTGCCTCACCTGCCTCCTCTTGGACTTTTTTCTCATAAATACACGTCTTATCCCCATGGTGGGCCTTTGCACTCCCCCTGTCCCGTCCCCGGTCGCCATTACCAAATGACTCCCCTGGACCTGGACTTCCTCTTGGAAGCCTGTTATCAGTCCCCAGGGAGACCAGGCCTCCTGCTGTTGGTCCCCTTCGTGCTCTTCTCACTGGCACATTGTGTTGGCAGCACCTGCCTTCCCTTCTGAAGCTGCATGAGAGCGGGCCTTGCTGGTTCTCTGAGGTCATGGTAATCGGTGATCTAAAGACACAACTTTCCGAAGGGAGGAACTTGGGCCGTCTGACGCTGTTGAACAAATTGCCGTCTCCCTCAAGGCCTGTGTGCAGTGGTGTTTGGTTAATTGGAGTCTTCTGAGAAAAGGACAAAAGTCAGGCGGTCTAAAGGGCTCTTTCCATTAGCCTCTACCTCTGATCACCAGGCCCTCAGATCAATAATTAGATTCTTCCTGGGCCTCCGTTTTCTCATTTGAACAACTAGCACAGCACACATTGTGTGGAGGTTTGTTATTATTTTAATGATAGGTGTTTTGGTTTATGGGATGACCTTTCTTCTGGAGAGCTCACAGCACCGCTTGCAGTGTGGATAATTAGCATTTCTGAATACTGCCGCGTGGAGATTAAATGTGGATTAGAAGAGCGGCCAAGAAAGGAGGGAACGGCAGTGGGCTTCAGGAGGGGCTCGTCTCCACACGCAGGCCTGTCCTGGTTTCGCAGGTGAAGGGGCGCCACCTGGGCATGCCTTGCCCTTCCCTGCCCCCCACACGCCCTCTAGTACCTGTGCATGTGAGTGAGCGCACAAGGCCAAGTTATGAGGGCGATTGTTTATGGGAAAGAGCTCTCAGTTCCCCAGGACGTGGGTCCTTTTTGGCGAGATGGAAGCGCCAACTTGAGGACTTTTCTTTGGAAGCATGACTCCGCTCCTTGTGACGGTCGCTGACGCGCGTCACTTTCTCTGGGGCGTCCTGCTGGGGACGACGTACCAGCTGCTGCGTGTGGCCTTGTGACCGTAGGTTGATGAGCCCCGAGGGATGTGAACGGGAGCCCGCCGCAGGCTCCGCACAGGAGCCTCATGGGAAGGGGGCTGCCTGAGGGACAGGTGGCGCGTGCCAACACTCCCTTGAGCTCTGGCCTCTCCCACTCTCCTTTCCACTCTGTGTTCTGGCCGTTGAAAGCCTGCAGCTCCCCCTACAGCCGCGTTTCTGTTCTGGTGCCTGCACACATGCTGTTCCGTCTGCCCTGCACGTCCACGTCTCTCACGCCGTCCAGGAATTCATCCCTTCTCTGGCTGCAGCACTCCCCTCGGGGTCCACCGCGTGGGACCTGCTGCTGTCGCCGTCCCCGCTACTCCAGGCTGCAGGAGGGGACTTGCTGGGCTGTTTCCTTCCCACCTCGCCCGCAAGCTCCTCAAGGAGCTCATCTTAAGGCACCCGGGCAAAAGGGCCTTACATGGTTGGCTCCTTAGTGTCACTCAGGCCTCACCCAAAACAGTGAGTGACTGTCCCTGCCTTCCACCCCAGTAAGTATTGGGGGGATGGAAGTGTGGCCGAATGACTTGTGTTTAGGTCTCAGTTCAGATCCTTCTTCACTCACGAGCTGGGTAACTGAGCAGGTTACTGACGCCTCGAGTTCCTCGTCTGGTTCATTTTATGGGAACACGCATCCGTCTCCTCGTGGAGCACACAAGACGGGAGGGTGCAGGGCCCTCTGAACCCGGCAGAGCTGAGTGCTCGGCACCGTGGGCTTGCTCCTCTGTTCCTCTCCCTCTTCCTCTTCATCCCCTGGTTCTCTTGTGCTACTGTCATTTGTGGGTATCAGATTCTGAGTTACTGCAGGCCTGGCTCTGAGTCCCACTATCTTTCCTACCTCTGTGACCAGGGACAAATAATTTATCTTCTTGCAGCCCTGGTTTTCTTACCTGCCAGGAAGGAGCTGGCTCCCAGGCTGTTAGTCTTAGGCTTTGTGCTGAGTGAGATGCCCACCACCGTGGGCACTCAGCGTTCAGACCATTGGAGGGGATTCTTCCTGGAGAAGGGTGTGGGAATGCCAGCGAGGGCCGTGTTGGATCGAGTGCAAATAAACGGGTGTCTGGCATCATAGGGGCATTGACAGTTCTCAGGGGTGGAAGAACGATTTGGGTAATGTTCCATGAAGAAGGTGATTTTGACCTTGAAGGACACATCAGTGTTTGCCAGACCAGACCAGACCGAGCAGAAGGAGTAGTCTCAGGTAGCAGGACTTGACCTGATTGTACTGAAAGTTAGCTGCAGCAGTGTGGTGAGATGTGGCTCAGCTGCGCCTCGCCCAGGTGTAGACTCAGCAGGTGTAAAATCCACACACAAACTTGCCCATGAGTGTTCCTAGCAGCATCCTGCATAACGGCCCCAAAGTGGAGATGACAGACAATAAACGTCCTTGACTGATGAACAGACTGATGAACGGAGAATGTGGCGTGCCCACATGGACGGGTTGCCCTTTCTCTTCCTCCCACCCGCTTTCCGCTGTCCCCCTCCATTTCTGCCTGCCTTCATTTGGCTGACATTCGCATTTGTCTATCCTTCACATCTCAGCATAGACACCACGTTTATTTCTTTCTGTGGAGGCTTTCTTGGTCCCTCCACACCAGCTCGCCTTCCTCTGCAACGTTCCCACGGGGTACGGAACTTGCCTATCGGAGCACTTTTGCCCACTGCATTTTAATGATCATGTGTTTAAGTGACACACTCCCCGCTGAGGCTGGAGTCTCCCTGAAGGAGGGTGTCTTCCCTTCCGTGTCAGCTGGGATGTGCATTGGCAGTCGCGTGTTGTCACATGCATTAATAATGAGTGCTTTTCCTTTAATAAAAAAAAATGCAACTTCATTGAGCTTGAATTCCCACACCACACAATTCACCCATTTAAAATGTACACTTCCGATTTTTAGTACATTCCCAGATATGTGCACCGTAGTCACTTTTAACATGTTTTCATCACCTCAGAAAGAACCTGTCCCTTCAGGCGAGCCAGTGGCACCTGTTGGCTCTTACATTTTGTTGAATGCATTAATAATACATACTTCTTTTGTTTGATTTCCTTCTGGTTTTGGTTTGTTTTTGCTGCTACTGGTAATGCTATGATGAACCTCTCGGGTCTCCAGCTTTCTGAGCAGGAGAGAGATTTTTATCAGGAGAGGGCTTTCCGGGCCGGCCTTGTGAGCATTTTTATTGCGGTTGAAACCTCTTGCTGCCAAATTGCCTTCTGAAAAGATGGTTCTAATTATACCGCTGCGGCTGCGGTGCTGTCTGTATGTACGAGTATACAATGTTGCCTTACTGTTTTAACTTGTAGTTTCTTGGTAACTTGTGAGGTTGACTATTTTTCTCCCCATGTTTCTTTGCTAATTGTATCTCTTTTATGTGAAACTCTTTTCTGTCTTCCGATTGCTTGCCTGTCTCTTGCCTCGTTTGATTTTCATTTCTCTGGGTTTGGGAGGCAGGTAGGGTCCTGACCACTGTGCCCACAATGTCTCTAATGCTTCGAGATGCTAATGAAGTAGTTTGCTGGAAGTCTCCATCGGTATTCAGGGCAAGGCCAAATCTAGACCCCAGCTTGTAGCCCTAGTCCAGAGGATATGTGCAGAGCTAGATATAAACTCTATTCTGTGCCATAATCTACCTGGGCGGTGAACACCAGGTTGGAGAGTTAAGACGCCTCCCAAAATGCCTCACTGGTTTCTGGACTAAAGCTGGAGGATCAGGAATGCCTGCTGTGCACAGTTTTGATGGGTCTCCTTAGCATCATCTGAACTTTCAAACTACTGCTGCAAAGTGCATTGCACATCACCGAGGGTCAGCTCCAGACCAGCCTGTGTGAGTTTAACAGATAGTGTAAAGCTCTCCATGTTGACCCACACTGGCTGGCTGCCCTTTTGTTTCTTGAGTAGGGCAGGTGTTTTATTCTTTGGTTGTCCCCATCTCAGAGCATCGGTAAAGCTCTCGTTAGTGGTAAGGAAGACTTTATTCCAGACTGTGGCAATGGGGGAGAGAGACTGAACTCAGTCTGAATGCGACAAGGACACGTGGGGGTTAGGGCCAACAGCAGAGGGAGGGGCTCCGGCGGTAAGTGACTAAGGAGAGACATCAGCGGTGGGGTTTCTGGCTCAGCCGTCCTAACAGGTTCCTCCTGCCGAGGGCAGGCCAGGGACGGAGCCATCAAGGGTGGCGGCTGAGGGACTTGGTCAGATATTGAGAGTGATCGGATGTCAAGGGTGGGGGGGACTCTCGCTAAACTGATGTACCAGCGTTCTCATTATACCTGGGCAAGGCGGGCTGAGATCAGAGCCCAAGGACACGGCCTCGTCAGAAGGGGGACTCAGAAGAGCCTGTGATGACGAGCGGGCCTGAGCAGCTGGGCTGCTGGGTCCCTGTGCCTTCCAGGTCCCACGTCCACGCCGACTCTGAGCTGCGCAGGCAGGGGCTTCTGGGATGTGGGACGTGTCATCTCAGCCTCGCTAAACAGACACAATGGGGACGATCTAGATTTGTGGTTTGAATTGCAGTCCACTTTCAGGAAGAGGAGATAAATCCCCACTAAGAAAAAGCGTTCCCTCCCTCCCTTGTGTTTGCTTCTCTCTCTCACATATTTGGTATTTTACTTCTTGTTTTAACACCAGGAACAACTTTTTGTTTTGCTTTCTCTTTGGCAAGCCCATACTCACAGGTTTAGAGGGGCTACTCAGGACAACCCCCCTTTCTTCCGCCTCCCCCCTCCCCTTTCTTCTTTCTCCTCTTGCTCCTCTGTTTGAAAACTATTGATCTGAGATTATGTGATGCTTTTTGAATGAAAATGAATTGTACTGTGAAGAGAATAAGAAAAAATAAAATTACCAGCTCCTGCAAAAATTTTTGTTTCTGCATGTAAAGTAGACAGGTTTTTGAGTTTGAGGGCAATTATGGTGGACTCTTAGGGCTCATAAAGGATGCTTTTTAAGGTTTCCAGGAATTCTGTACAGAGAATAAGGGACAAGAAAGAGGCGAACAGTCACACAGGAGAGGTTTCTTCAACTCCTTTCTATAAATAATTATTGATCGGCTCTCATGAGTTGGATACTGTGCCCGATACAAGCCGTGGGAGAGGTGACCTCTGATCTGAGCTTTGAGCAGCTCCTGGGACAGTGGCCAGCAGGGCTGGGGGGAGAGGCAGCCACAATGACTTCTGAGCACTCTCGCTGTATTTGGGCGCAGCAAATGCCCCATAGGACGTGAGGTGCCTACAGTACAGTGGGGCCCGGGGGCTGGCAGGAGGTACAGCTGACGAGACCGAGGGGGCGCCGGCAGCCCTTCCTGCTGGGCCGAGGAGCAAGGACCGGTCCCGTAGGCGGGTGCTGCAAAGGGGGCGCTGGCAGCACGGTTTTTATGTCACCCTCCTTCATCTCGGGGAAGTAAAGCCGGGAAGAGGACAGAAGGGTTTGGGGGTGAAATGCAGAAACTGGGTTGGGTTATTTTGGACTAGGAAAAGGGCTGGAACGGGAGGAGCCCAAACTGTGACCTTCCAGGCTGCCTGCCCCCCTCCGCCGACGAGGCTTGGTCATTACAGACACTCTGGGCACTTGTCCTGCCTTCCTCTTTCCTGTCTGTTCTCAGGGACTTGAGTGTCCACGTAGCATCCGCTCAGCACCCTCCTCCTCTTCCGCATCTGCGCTTTCTCCTGGGGAGCTCATCTGGCCCCAGGGCCCCCGGAACTCGCTGTGCATGCAGGGTGCTTGTCTTTACTTCTCACAGAGCTCCAGGCCTGAACGTCTGCACCTTCTTCACACCCCAGTCTCAGCAAAGGCCGCCAGTGTCTGTCCAGCTGCTCAGGACGGAAACCGTGAAGGACTTCTTGCCACCAGACTGCACGTCTCAGCCCTCATTAGTACGTCATCAGGGCTTTACCTCCCAAATATGTCCCGTGCGCTCCGCTCCTGCAAGCACTAAGTCGCACGCTATCATAGCTGCTCTGCCCAGCCTCACAGGTCCCTCCTTCATCCAGCATCACGTCACAGCTCTTTCTGCTCCAGACTCTCCCATGTGCTCCCATCACATGTATAATAAAACACAGTAAAACCCACCTCATTTCTAAGAGCTTACCAGGCCCCACTTGATTTGATTGCTCCTTTGTTCTCCAAACGAACCTCCCTCTTGTCTTCGGCCATTCACTCAGCTCCAGCTGTATTTGGTCTTCTTTCTGTCTCTCCAGGGAAGCCAGTCGTCTTCGTCCCCATCTTTGGGACCTTGCATTTGTTCTTTCTGCTTTAACAGCTTTCCCCAGATCTTAACGTGGCTTTGGCTGCATTTGACGAGGACCCCTGGGCGGCCTCTACAGGAGGTGTGCTCCGCGTGCTGGGAACAGGCTTTCATAAATAGAAGGGACTAGTGGAGTATTATTAGCTGAGACCTTTTCTGGGTCTTTGCTTATTTTGGAAAACCAACCTCCCTCTTTCCCCTCCTTCATCATTGTTTGCTTCATTAGGAAGTGAAGTGCATCGAACCACCGCTGCTGCCCTGGTCACCGTCAGAGGAGTCCGCCTCCACGGTTCCCCTGTTCTCAGGGCAGTGGTATTTCCCAGATCACATTTGTGACTTGGGGCCAAGGACATTTCTTGTGGTTTGTAAAATTATATGTGTGAAAAGTCATGCAAAACTATACAAGTCTTGTCCCATTTAGTTATAGATTTAGTGAAATGTTTTTATTTGTTTTCACGTGCGTAGTGGTAAGTGTTTATTCTGGAAAAGCTAGAGGGCTATGTCTACACAGTGTGAAGCTTGGGAAGGGAATTGAGTCACTTAGAGCTTGGCCTTTGGGAGTCAGGAAATCATTCGTGTGTGTGTGTGTGTGTGTGTGTGTGTGTGTGTGTGTGTGTGTGTGAGAAATGCTTTTATTGGAAAGCAAGACCCTGAGGCTGACGTGACACCTGAGGTGGCTAATGCCATGTGTGTGCGTCAGCAAACGTCATGTATCAGAGTCGGGGCAGCAGACACAGGCCTGCAGTGTCAGCGCAGGACAGAGCTGAGGCCGAGATGCCCTCCCCACGCCCCACCCCTGCACCCTTCCGCTTTCCAGAATTCTAGACTTCTATGAATTTTAATGTACTTCGCTGGTCCTCTTTTACAACCCTGGGTATTTCAATATATGTTCTTTACATTTTTTTTTTGAATTTAAGTAAATGGTGAAATGATATTGAGAATGAGAATGCATTATTTTACTGGATTTTGGTATCAGAGATTGTGGGTAAATAGCATGACTGTAACAGTCAGAAGTCTCCTATTGTATGGATTAATAGCTAGAAACGTACAGGCTTGGGTTTAAAGTCCTGCGTGCCAGGTCTTATTCCCATCACAAAACCCGTCCATGCCTTCGATGCGTCTTTCCCTGAGCTTCACATGGTGAAGCACGAACAGCCACAGCGCGACCCTGGCCGACACGCAGGCTGTCGTTTGTGAGTGGTGACGGCAGTGTGTATTATTTTGCTTCCTGCTTCCCTTTCCTCACGTGCTTTTCCCCCCTTTGCATTTTTCTCCAGGTGGTGTAGGTGGTTTCCCCGGGAGCTTTGATTGAATATATTTCGTTTTTCACCTGGATGGGGAGAAGGGAGGGTAAGCACATGGACTGTGATGTTATGTGCGGCCTGCTGGGAACTCTTCAGTAAAGGGGTGTAATTTGTTTCCATTGCGGGTCACACCATCCCTTTTGTTTGCTCAGAAATAGACAGAAGGGGTTGGACCAAATCCCGGCAGAAATGAGGGGAAGTTTCTGACTTCCTTTGGGTTCTGCGTTGAAGACATAAATACTGCGTAGCACAACATAATAAGGACCTGCTAATAAAATGCATTCTCTGTAGAGAAACCACCCACGTAAAATAACGAGGGGAAGAAAACGCACGAGCGTGTCAAAATCCCAAACATGTGAGTAGATTTGCTAGTTATGGGAAAATACTAATTTGCCAGGTTTGCGGTGAACTGAACATCCTGGTGTGGCAGGGAGGTATGTGGAATATAAAAGGGCGTCCAGCATCTTCTCTGCAGGACACGGGGTCACACGGTGTGTGCTTCCCAGCCGTGGAGTGCTGCCTGATCTGCTGCTGCCTTACTTACCATCTGCTGAAGGGAGCGCAGGCCGGACTCCGCCACTGCCCGTCCTTCCTAAGGGACCGCCTTCTCTACCGAGTGCCCTGTTTTACCTCTCCCATCCAGACTAAAGCGACTGTCCTAAATCCGGTGTTTATCTACTGCACTCTGCTCAGATAGCCTGCAGGAATGAGATTGGAATTCCTCAGCACGTTGTGCAGTGCCTTTCATCTAGCCCAGTCGTCTCCTTTGCTGAGGCGCTAGTCTTGTCTGCTGTTCCTGGAACAGGTATGTGCTCATACGTATGAACTTCTTTAACCCTCACAAGTGCCCCGTGAAGGAGCCATGATTGAGGCATAAAGATGCCCCTAGCATGCCTGCGGGCCCCGAAGCAGCATGGAGGAACTGGGATTTGAACCCTGGTGTCTGGCCCTGGAGGCCATGCTCTCAGCGCTGGCCTCGGCTATCTCACTGAAGGTTGGATGTCCTTGCTTCACCCTGACAAGGGCTGAACCACCAAGGATGTGTCAGCTGGGGTCAGGCACCACACCTCTAATTTGTCTCTGGGCCAGGGTCATCGCTCAACTTAAATGCAGTTGCCGTTTGTTTGAAAGACAAGGACTGGATGAGGTCCAACATGGCAGATTTAATCTATTCAGCTTTTCCTTCACTCCTCAGCAGCTCATGACTTTGCTGCTCTGCCCAGAGACGATGCTGGAGAAGGCTGCCGCCATCAGTGTCCGAGTCCACAGGACTTGGCCTGGGACAGGGGCTCTCCTGGGTCGCCCACCTGCACGAGGTGGGTCCTCAGGCTGCCCTTGGTCATGGGCGACGGAGGGCGGGCAGAGAGAGAGGTTAGGCGTTCTCCGAGTACGTCCTGTGGTCCCCGTCGTTCCTTTGCCTTTCTGTGTCCCCAGCTCCACATTAACTGTTGTTCCCCACAGGCAGCGGGGCAGCCAGTCAGAGCTGGGAATCCTGGCTGAGTCGCAGCCCCCCTGGGAACATTGGAGTCTCTGTTGAACAATCTTTTGTTACATTGTAACTTGTGATCAGTGTGTCACAAAATCAAAAAGGTTTTCTTCTACTTTAAATGCTAAGTAATATCATCTCAGGGATGTGACACAGAAGTAGGTTTATTTCACGCACACACTTCCCCTTGGGGAAGAAGCCTGAGCAGCTGGAAAAGAAACCTTTGGTTTAAAAAAATGATGAAATTAGTATTACATAAAAGTAATCATTTGAATTATGAAAAACAAGGTTATTAAAAAAAACAAATTACAGCCATAGCTTCTGCTGCCGCCGCCTGTCCTTGTCGCCTGAGCCAGGACACCATGCCACAAGAAGAGTGACCTTGTCCCCCGTTTTCACAGTGGAGGACTCGGGCAAGACCTTCAGCTCCGAGGAGGAAGAGCTGACTAGTGGAAAGACCTGGCTCTGACCTACAGCAAAGGGCAGAGAATACACAAGAGGAGCTCCGAGAATTCCAGGAGGGAAGCCGAGAAGATGAAGCTGAATTGGAGACACAGCTGCAGCAGATTGAAACCAGGAACAGGGACCTCCACTCAGTCAATAACTGCCTTTGCATGGAGCTAGAAACCATCCAGGAAAAGTTTGAGGCGCAGCATTTGGAAGGCTACTGGCAGATCTCTGCCTTGGAGGATGACCTTGCCCAGACAAAGGCAGTTAAAGATCAGCTGCAGAAACACATCCGAGAGCTGGAGCAAGCAAATGATGACTTGGAAAGAGCAAAATGGGCCACAGTCATGTTTCTGGAAGACTTTGAGCGGTGCTTAAATCAAGCCATGGAGAGAAATGCCTTCCTGGAGAGTGAGCTGAACCAGAAGGAAAATCCTAGAATCTGTTCAGCATCTGAAGGATGAAGCCAGAGATTTGCGGCAGGAATTGGCTGTGCAGCAAAAGCAGGAGAAACCCAGGACCCCCATGCCCGGCACGGTGGACGCTGAAAGGACAGACAGCTGTGCAGGCCACTGGCTCCGTGCCGTCCACTCCCGTGGCACGTCGGGACCCCAGCTTGAGCTTCACCACACTGGGGACGTTCAGACGTGGTCCGGATGACTCCGTGGGTGGGACCCCCCTCACGCCTGCAGCCGGATATCAGCCCTCAGCATCGTGGGAGACCTGCTGCGGAAAGTGGGGGCATTAGAGTCCAAGCTTGCATCCTGCCGGAACTTCGTGTACGAGCAGTCGCCACACTGAACAAGTGGCCCGACCTCAGGGCGGGGAAGCAAGAACAGAGATGGCGGCGACAGACGGCTGAGCAGCGCCAGCGTGCCTCTGGGTTACAAAGGGTCGGGAAAACGCCTGGAATTTGGGAAGCTGCCTTCAAGTCTGTCCTCACCATCGCTGCCGTCAGCCAAGATGTTGCTTTAGGAAACCTACAGAAGCGAAGCCACTGACGTCTGTGTGGGAGTTATTACCTTTCTTCCCCTCTTTACACGAGCTTTTTTGTTTTAAGTTAGTCTGAATAATATGAGCAAGCGCTCACACTAGCCAATGACGGAGGCCATCGCCCGTGGCCCCTGCTGGCTGACCCTGTGAAATGTCTCACAGTCCATGTTGCAAGTGGACAGGAACAAACTCCACCCCCTGGAAAGGGCCCAAAGGTGTGGGTGCTGAGGCTGCCCTGTCATTTGGAGCTGACCCAAGGCCTGATTGGTCTTGAGAGGTGGTTTTAATGTCTGGAGACACCTCACAAGTGGGATCTGAGCCCAACTCGGGCTCCCCCCACCCCACTTGGCTGGAGCTGTCTTCTAGAATAAAGTCTCGCAGTGCCCTGGCACAGCAAGGATGGACACACGGAAATCACGCCTAGGAGCAGACAGGAGTGTAGTCTTGTGCCTTTGTTTTATAACTGGGCCGTGTACCTCCCATGGTTTTTAATCTGCCTCTCATTGAGGCTTCTAGAGGTGTGCTTGAGTTTCAGAGGGAATTTTGTGTGGACCAGGTCAGTGGGAAATCTGTCTTCTTTTGGTCTATCCTGACACTTAGCTATCCTGAACCCCACCCCTGGCATGGGGGTGGCCTCCACTTCAGGACCCCGAGGGTCCTTGGGGTGGAGTGGCCTTGGAAATGCAGCTTTTAAGAATAGGACTTCCTTCAAGACCATCAAGAAATAACCAAATAAGGTTAAATCTCCAGGATTGTTGTTAGAAGCTTCCTTGTCAAGGAAGAAATGAACACAGGATGCCCAGCGTGGACGGTGCATTATTGCTTCTCTCTGCTTGCTGTGAACTGTCTCACACTTTTGGTCACGAGTAGAAAGAACAGGAATTCAGGAGCATGTGTGCAGCTTAACGACCTTCCTTTGGTTACTAAGTTATTTTTCCAAAAGAACAGCAAAATATCCTTGATTTTGAAAATTGAACTTTTCAAGTGCTACTGAAATTCAACAGAGAATCAAACATCAGTGCCCAGTTGGTGACCTTACGAACATTCTAACCTGTATCAGTAAAAGATGTACTTTTACTTTTTTAAAAGAACAATAAAATCAAGAGAAACTAAAAACAAAAAACAAAAAAACAAACTACAAAGTGGGTCAATGAGGGCATAAATTTAAAAAGTCCTGTGAGGATTTATGGTGGAGATTTAAGAGTTAAGCTCTTGGTATATTGAAAATATACTTTCTTTAGTAAAAATTTGCTCATGATTTTATAGGTATACTTCCATTCCTGACCTCTGAGTTTCAATTTCCAAAGGAAGGCTGGGCGTGTCTTCTGAATCTCATAGGATCCTGAAGTCACCCACCGTATCCTCAGTTGAATTAATGATCTTTTCCTTGAGGGTGTCACCATTTTCTGTTGGAAGCTTAAACCTTTTGGAATCACCCCCAAATTGCCCGGCTTATCCTAATCCTACATCCTGTGCGTTGCTTAGCTATATCCTGTCCCCATTGAATGCTGGAGTTTTTCTCAAGTGGGCTCCTCCGCTCCTCCCACATCACCACCTTCCACACCTATTTCTTGGATGGGTGGAGGAGGCTCTTGACATCATGTCCTATTTCCTGGCCCTCCTCCTTCTGATCCGTCCTTCACACTGAAGCCAGAATTGTCTCCCTGAAATGCAATGACATCACACCACTGCGCCTTCAGAGCTCCCCTAGGAAAGCCAGCTCCATTCCAGGGACACTCATGGTTTGCTTCAACCTGTCTTTTTAGGCGAACTTCGTAGCTACTCCATCTGCACCGTCTGCATCTCACCTGTGTTGGACTTGTGTTGTCTTTGGACCCAGCAGGTGGTGTTCGTGCGGCCCCTCCTGCAGCGGGCCCTGCCCTCGTACTCACCCTGTCACCCTGTAAGGCGGTCACAGCCCTTTCTCCCCACCTCCCCGTACCTTACTCAGTTCTCGGTTCAGTGTCATTTCATTACGACCCGAGGGTAATCCCCCTCTGGTTCCCTCACTAGATGACGGACTCCCTGGGGATGGGACCATGTCAGTTTCACCTTTTATCTTCATCATTTTGGATGGTGCTTTTTCTGGGGAGACCGAGGACTTCAGGGGGCATCTTGTCTTTGAAGAGGTGGGTGTCTAGTTGAGTGTTTAAGGTGGGGCTCTTCCTTATACAAGACAGATACTCAGTGTTTGTTTGTTAGAGGAACATTGAGTGAAATACGAAACAGTTTTACAAGAAAGGGAGATAGCAATTTATTACACGTGGGCGTCTGGCGGATCAGGGGAAGGGACACTGAACTGGGAGTGAGACCCTTCTAAGCTGCAGTTTGCTCATCTGTCAAGTAGAGTCAACAGTGGCACCTCCTGTGAAGTTGTGGGGACAGTTTGATGAGATAGCAGTGAAGTGCGTGGCCCAGTGCCTGCGCAGAGCAAGTGCTCTCCACACGTCAGTGGTGGCCGCGCTGTCATCCTAAGCACTGCCAAGGCCAGCCGTGTGATGACTGTAGTGTTCTTGACCATGACCTTCCCCCTCGGTCACAGGAGCTCCTGCATGAGTTCCATATCCCGCTGACCGACGCTTCACGATGCTGGGCCCCTTCCCCACACGGAACGTTTAGACACAAACCCTGATTTTTCTTCATAAAACTGTTTTGAAAAATCAATGTTTAGATGTTTTTGAAAAATATTTTTTATTATACAAATAATGTCTGCTCCCTTTAGAAATCTTGGGAAACATCAACAGAAAGGAAGAAATTCTGCATAATCCTGGGTGGGTAGACACTGTTAACACTGCGGTGTGTTTATTTTGTGTGTGTGTGTGTTTTTCTTTAAAAATTGGGTTTATTTTTAAGTTGAGTTTATTCCATAAATATAGTTTTGCATCCTGATTTTCCATATAACATCACAGACATTTCCCATATTACCGCAGGCTCTTTATAAATGTCATTTTTAATGACTGCATAAATTTGCATTATGTTATTGTGCCATATCTTATCTAACCATTACTTGGTAATTGGACGTGCAGATTCTTTCTAATTATGTATTAAGTCCTCGTTCTTAAGATAACTTCCCCTTCTGGGTGTTATATTGAGATCTCTAGAGGCATTTAAATATCTTCTAGGTAGTGCTGTAAATAGATGATGATATAATAAGCTTATGGCTTAGCTTAATTGCCTTTCATTTTGGAAGAACATGTTTATGTACTTGAAGAGAACAAGGAAAAATATTTAATCTCCTGGTGTACTTGAATGATTGCTGATCAGGGCCTCAGAGGTGTCACTATGTAAATCAAGTGAGAAACAAATGCAGAGTTGGAGGCTGCTGGGAGGCAGTCCTTGTTGAGTCCCCGCGTTCTGTTCTGGAGAGGGCTACATGACAGGGCCCCTTTGATAGCTGCTGCTTGGGCGGGCCATTCATCTCTGTAGGGGTGGCACGTGACTGTTGCAGCCTTTGTAGCTGGACCATTGTGCTGCTTAGATGTGCTTGCAGAGTTAAAAAAAAAAAGCTGAGTTGATTTTTCTTGCTATGTAAGGATATCTTGCTGGGTATCATGTTTTTAGGTATCTGTGTTTTCTTCTGTACTCTCACATACCAGGGTGATTTGGGTGGGCAGTGCGTCAAAATGGAAAAAGCAGAAAGTGAGCTGGTAGGTCTAAGTACAAGCACAGTTTAGCCACTTATTACCCGAGTGACCCCAGGAAAGCTCCCGTGACCTTTCCAAGCCTCATGCTCCCCATCTGTAAAATGGGCGTGTTAGTGCCCAAGGAGGTCGCTCTGTGTGGTGGGCAGAGCCCCGGACTGGAGAAGCCGGGATGAACCCTCAGCCCTGCCCGGTAGCAGTGAGAGCTCCGGTGGAGCTAATGGCAGCGTTTCACCCAATGGGTCCATGTTCATCGAACGCCCCTGACGGAGCTCCTGGCTCTCACGCTGCGGCCCGTGTGCCCTTTCTTACCACTCCGGGGACAGGGAGGAGCCGTCACTTACTCCGCTGCCAGCCGCTTCTTAATGTGTTGCTGTTGGGTTCCTGTACCCTCTCGTTTCCTTCGAAGATGACAAATGACCACTTAACTCCCAAGTGTAGCCGTGGGTCTTTAGTTTGCATCCAAATCGGCCTTTCTATCACATCCACCCTCATTTCTCTTCTTTCCAGAAAAACTCATCGTTTGACTTCTTGAGTCTCCTTGAACCAGGGTCGTTTCTTTTCAAACTCGTTTACTAGTTCCTGCTTTTCTCGCTGCTTTTCACCTCTGTGGTTCCCAGAACATTGTCCTGGGGCTCGCTGCTTATCTTCAGTGCTGTCCGCGCCCCGTGGCCTCCCCGGTGGGGTTGGGGCCTGCACGGTCCACACGGCCTGTGTCTGGGTGGGAGGATCGCCCCCCGAGTGCTTGGGTCGGGGAGGAGCTGCATTTCTAAGAAACCAGGCCACGGCCTTTAACATGGTCTGCGTCCCTAGTAAAGATGATATTTTAGCCGCTGTCTTCTTTCGTTGTTTTGTTTTCACTTATTTAGGAAGTAGGTGGACAAGAGCGTCCTGCTTATTGGGGACCCCCTTAGAAATCTCAGCATTATAACGTTGAAAATAAGTAATGTTATTCTTATGGGAACACTCCACAGACTAACTGGCTTTCATTTCCGTAAGTGAGTGGGTTAGCATCGGCTCTGAAGTGTCCGTTGAGATCAGGCCACACCTGCACTTTTTCCTCTGTTGTCGTCTTTTCCACCCCCTTCTTCCTTAGTTTTCTTATTTCAGATTTGGAAGAAAAGCTGTCCTTCTCTACCTGTTTATAATATCACTTAATGCAAGCATGGTTGTCTCAGATTATTACTTAGAAGAAGCGAGACTAGGTAAGCGATGAAATCGTGATGTGCTGGGTTTGTCCGGTTGTCAACTCTTGAAATGAGCAAATGGCACTTATTCATTGTGTCCATTACTTTCTCTCTAGAAAAGCTGTTCATAGTGAAGCCAATGAGACACTGCACGTCCCTTTCCTTCTGGGGCAGCTGCAGCCGGCATGAGGCGTCACAGGGAGTTCGTCTCCTTCATTTCAGCAGGGTTGCCTGCAGGAGCGGAATGCCCTGTTCTAAGATCCCTAAACCACGAGTGCTCTGCGGAGCATGAGGCAGATGCGGGCATGGACATGCTGGCAGCCAGAGCCCCGGGGGAGAAGTATCATCTGTAAATTGAGGATGATTTGATTATTTAAAGAATTTTGTTCATCTTGTGATTAACGTTACTCTGTTATATTCAGAATTAATTCCGCGTGCTTGTCTGCCCTCCCGCTCCCTAAAGAATGATGCTTAGACACAGGAAACCCCTGTCTCAGCAGTTTACCCGTGAATGCCTGAGCCTGAGATCTGCGAAGTCCTTGCCTGGACACTTGGCATGGAGGCCGCAGTCTTGGTGAAGGGATTGGCCCCTCTGCAGTCCCCCCTCCCCCCCACATTTCCTTGCGTGCAGCTGCGTGATAATGATGGCAGGTACCACCTTGCTGCTGTGCTCAGAGCACTTACCTCCCGGTCACTGTGGCCAGTGCGCATCTCATTTCATCCTTAGTAACCTCTGCACGGAGCGGAAGGCCCAGAAAGGCGGACTGGCGGCCACCGCAGACGGGGAAAGACCTGGCCGTTCATTAGACCCATCTGACTGCCTTGCTGTAGGCCCCCCGCCCATGGCTGTGTCCCTCTGCCACTCTTGTCCCCAGCTCTTCCGTCTTTCCCTGTCGGCAGTGACAGAGGAAATAGAGCCAGGAGGATGGAATCCCCTTACCCACCCCCAGTTCCCTCCTTCCCTTTATTCTTCTAACTAGGGGAGTGCCAAGACCACAGGCTTGGGGCCAAACACAGGCTGTAACTTTACTGGGTCTCAGCGTTTTCGTTTGCCCAGTGGGCACAGCGATGTCCTCCCTGCTGAGTAACGGCGAGGTTTCAAGCAGGAGGGCTCCCCAGGGCGTTACGGAGGCACAGAGTTTGTGAGCAGGTGTCTGGAGGACGCTGTGGACGTAAGCGAACACTGTTTATTATCACCTGTGTCCTCTTTTCTGCCCTCCTGGTGAAAAGGATGGGGCCGGGTAGAGAACAACAGTCTCATCTCACCAAGCTCGATTTTGGCATAAAACATGTGGACTTGTGATTGTTCTCTTCAGTATCTTTATGCGGATGGATGATAAACTCCTTGGGGATGGGGCCTGGCGTTTTCCTTGGTACCTAGTAATTGTTGGGAAAATATTTCTTAAGTAATAAATATCCTGATTCTCCCGTCCCGGGGCTTGCCTGCTGACTTTCTTGGAATTTGGTAAGAATTTGTTCTGTTGGAAAATGAAATCTCCCAGAAGATAGTAACTTAATTTCCTTTTTATCCACAGGACCTTAAATAGAATGCTGCTAGTGGTTATCTGAATAAATTGCATAAAACTTCTGCTTTCTTTTTGTCTCCTGTGGTCACTGCCCCTTCATTTCTGTCAGAGGATTGGACTCACTGGACCATCAGGGATTGGGTTAAGAATTTTATTTTTGCTTACATAAATAACATAAAAACCTCCCACATTTAATTTTAAGTAACCTTCATTTTGCCTTTATTCTCTCATCAGAAAAGAAAGACGTGACTCAAAGCCTGGAGAGCTATACGTCCAAGTGTCCTGGGACGATGGAACCCATCACCCTCCCCGATGGCCTCACTCTGCCGCCAGTGCCCTTCACCAAGCTTCCCATCGTCAGGTGAGGCGGGCCCCGCCGGAGTGCAGGCAGGCGGTGCACGTCAGTCTGAGCACGCCCCTCTGGTGGCCAGTGAACATAGATCTTCAGAAGAGTGTCCGCTTGTCTCTGGCTGTGTCTTTGGTCCATTATCAGGTCAGATCTCCTCCACAGTCTGAGAGGGGTATGCACGTCATCCTCTGAGCTCCGTGTCCTCGTCCTAGGACTTAGGATGCTTTTGGACCCAGAACGCTGTTTCATGTGCTTCTGTTCTTACTAGTAAATGGGTTTTGGTGTTTGTCTGAGATTGGCTTTCATGCACAGCTGGTTTGATTTTTGTGCTGTCCCCCCAAGTTTTTGCCATTTGAAAATATAAAGAATTAGGGTAAATGTGATGTCCTTGCCTCACAATTCTGCAGCCCCCATCATCACTTTCCTGTTTTTGTCAAAGCTCGGTCTTTTTTCTCTGCACACGCACCAGGGGTATACTTCTGGAACGCATGCGTGCTGTTTCCTCCTCTAAACGTCTCTGTGTCTGGTTATATGTCCTAGTGCTGCGTAAGCATTTCTTTAGGGTTCAGAAAGGAAGGACAGGAGCTAAAGTTTATTGATGTGTCTTATTTATGCTGAGTACTAGTGAATGCCCTTTGTGTAAAATTGGACAAAAGACAAGATTTTGCTCAATAGTCTTGCATTCCAATCCTGTTTTTGCAGTTAACCGTGTGACTGTGGTTGAGCTGTTTCACTTCCCTGAGCCTCAGTTTCCTCTCCTCCAACTGGGGTTGATGACCTATATGGTGACACATTTATGAATCAAACGCAGTGTGTGGGAAAGTGCTCTGTAAGCAGAAACATCGTCGCAGATATTGGGTTGTCGGAAAAGTCATGACACATTTTTGCAACGAAAACCAGAAAAATACATTGTGACTTTTTCGACAACCCAATAAGAGTTCATGTAGAAGTTTAGGGGGGGCTCTTTCTCTATGGAGAGGTCATTTTGCTATCCCTTGTCAGCTCTGAGTTCTGTTTCCTGTGTTAAATGGAATCAACTGAACTAAGTTCCATCATGCTCTCAAGGAATGCTGAAATAAATGTAACTTTATTTTTTAAATTCATGTTATCCAAAGCCAGAGAGTCTCAGAGCTGGGCCATTGAAGAGTGGTCGTTATGTGGACTCAAACATCATTTTAGCAGGTCATTGTCTCACTTCTCAGAAAACTGAACCAGGCACAGGGCTGGTGAGCTCTGGCATGACATCTTCCAGTGTGAATTTACCCTCCTGGCTGTAGACACAATGGTGGGTTTCCTGATGAGACCAAATCACTGTCAGAAAATAGGTGTTTTACTTGGTTTCTCTGTGCCAGAGATTTTATCATTTGGAAAGTAAAGTATTGGTCATTCTTCTTAGTTTGACAAAGTTTTCAGTGCCACGACAGTTACTAATTGCCCAGATGTGGAAAGAGAAGGTACCTCTTACCTTTAGAATGATCCTAGCCTAGTAGGGGAGACAGCCAGGTGAGCTCATGGTCCTGAGACCATGCTGTGTGACAGAGCGGCTCCGTGCAGGTGTTGGGGCACACAGAGGAAGCGATGCTGGTCCAGTGTCGGCCCTGGAGGACGTACACCAGGAGTTACCTGGCTGTACCAGTCAGGGGTCGTTCTCCAGGTACCGAGAGCAGCTCGTCTCTGGGTTCGTTAGCTCTCAGTAGTCCTCAGTGCAAACTTCAGGCTTGAAGTCAGAGGAGCTGGAGTAAACCCAGCCCTCCCATTAGATGGGGCAGTGTGGTCCCAGCGTGCAGCACTGCCCTGGGCTGCATGCTGTGTCCCCCCAAATCCGTATGTTGAAGTTCTAACACCAGTGGACAGCATTTGGAGGTGGAGCCTGTGGGAGAGAATTAGGTTTCAGTGGCCATGAGGGTGGGGCCCCGTGACGGAATTGGTGCCCTTGTGAGGAGATGAAGGGGCCAGAGCGCCCTCCTTCATGTGGGGACACAGTGACATGGTGGCCATCTGGGAGCTAGGAGGAGGGCCCTCCCCGGCGCTGGCTCTCGGCCCTTGGATGTCCAGCCTCCAGAGCTGTGAGGCACCGATGTCTGTTGGTAAGCCGCCCGGTCTGTGGTGTTCTGTGCCAGCAACCAACATGGAATACCACACCCCCAAGTAATCATGTAGTCTATTCACACACCACCAGTCGTGAATTATTAAAGAAGAAATTGGAATAGTTTAGATGCCATTTATAGTAAACCAACGGGTCTTTCATTTGGGGGTGGGGTGGGCGGGAATAGCTGATTTTTAAATTTTCTTTTCTTTTTGATGAACCAACGTTGAACTCCTTCCACCTGGCAGAGAGCTCTTGAGTTAATGAGGCTATTTTAATTGATAAGGATTGAAACCCTCCAGCTAGAATGAGCTTTGAGTAGCTTTAGTGCTTTTCAAATGTAAACTTTTAAGATAATTATACTATTTGAGGAAGGATTACAGGCATTTATTAAAAAAGGGGCTTAGAGGCCATGATTCTCAGGGCAGTTTTCCTTGGTTTATGAAACAGGGCATAGTCAGCCTCCCAGATACCAGCTCGCGGCTGTGCCCGGACTGGTTCCCAACATGGGGTGCATGCGGCCAGTTTTAGTCCTAGCCCATCTGCGCAGAGCCGTCCAGTGGGGCCTTAGATGTGTTTCCGCTGTACATAAGGCCGATGGATGAACGGCCAAGGGGGAAAAGGCCAGCTGTCCTGTCCCGTGTCACCCTTGTCTCCTGGTGTGTTTTCTGTCACTTTCCTAATTAGTGTTCTGCTGTTGCTGTGCCTGGTCCCAATTAGCCAGCGCTATGCTGAGAAGTCAGATTTTAAAATGTCAACAGTTTCCACATGGAATCCCTAAAAATAGTCCTTGTCTTGGACACTTCCCTGGAATTCTGCTTTCCCGTCAACAGCTTCATAGACCAAATACACTATTATTAGTTCTGCAGTGATTCAAGCTACATGAGTTCTGTTTCCTTCGGGCAGGTTCCTGAGCGACTGTTTTTTTTTTTTTTTTATGGCCAGACTTTGGTGCTCAGTGTTGAGTTATGAATGGATGCTGTGACCGCCCGTGGCCGTGCTTGTCTGGCTGACCACGCCCTCCAAACCCTTTGCATATTTATTTGATCTGGAATTTCTGCACTTACATATTGTAGATGGTTCCCACAGAATCAGAGATGACCTCTCGTTTTTGGGTGGTGACTTTGTCATGGAGTGGAAAGCTTTTTGTGTTGTAAGAAAACGGCATCCTGTTATAGATGGGTGGCTGCCAGGGCTCAGATAGACGGTGCCTGGTCCGAGGCTTAGCAGTGGATTGCCCAGGGTTGGGACCAAGACATCATTTCTGCACTCTAGTCCAGTGCTGTCATCTTGGTACCAGGGACTTGATTTTATGCCTGTAAACAAACAAGTGCTGTTTTAAGTAGGACAGGAGGGCTTTTGTGCACCTGCTGTGTGTGAGGGGCTGAGATGGGCACCTTCCATAGTTAACTGCTTGGTCCTCAACGCACCCTGCTGAGGTCGGAAGATACCTGCCGCAGGCCGCACCCCCTTCTCTGCCTGAGTTCGGAATCTAAAGGAACGCCTGCCTCGGGAAGATGGAGAGACGGTGAGCGGCACAGCTCAGGTCTGCCTGGCTGACGTTGCCCCAGTCTCTGGCACAGCTGGGTGACCGCATGCTCCTTCATGGGGCCAGGCCCTGTTCTGTCCCTGTGGAGAGCAAGATGGCGGCAGACCCCAGGAGAAGGGCCCACTCGCTGTACACCCTAGTTCTCCCAGGGCAGAGCGAGGGACTCGAAGGACACACCTCCCCATGGGAACAGGGAGCCAGTGAAAGGAGATGCCTGAGTTTTGCAAAATATTGTCAGATCACACTGTTATCACAATAATGATGCTATTATTCTTCTGTTTCATAAGTGAAAAACCCAGGGTCCAGGGAGATGAAGTATGTGCCTGGTTGTCCTACAGTCAGGCCTGTGCACCAGCTAAGGAGGCCTCGGACCAGACCGAGGGCTAAGTGCAGGGTCCCCCTGTGGCTGGATGTGTGTGGACAGAAGACAGACCTGGGCATGACATCCTGGTCAGCCCTGCGCTCACTGTAGCCCGGTGGCAGGGCCGCAGCGTTTCCCTGGATGTTCAGGCAGGGCTCGGGTTTGCCGCGGTTCGTAATGAACTGCTTAGCTTCAAGTATCTAGCTGTGAAAGATTTGGAAGCTGAGTTTGAAATTCAGCTCTTGGGAGTTCGCTCATCCAACGTTTACTGAGAGTTATGCACTAAAGAATTGTGCTTGGTGCTGGACTGGGGACAGACTGGGCTGTGGATGCCCCATCCTTGGAAGGCTCACAGCTGAGCTGCAGCAGATAGCAAATGAAGCGATTCTGATCCTGTAAGAGAAGAGCATCCTGCAGGAATGCGTGCAAAGACAAGGGAGTCAGCAAGTGTGAAAGATGGGTTTACAGGACCGTGGCTTGTACGCACCCTCTGCTGCCCCGATTGCTGTGGTAACTGGACAGGACCGTGCGTGTGACCCTGACTCTCCAGGGCCCGACACATTCGCCGAGTGCTGCGGGAGGCTGTGAGCCGCACCAGGTGGCAGAGTCCTCCCAGCCGAGAAGGCCGTGACTGGGCTAGAGATTCTATATGGGGTGCTTTATTAGGTAGTCTGGGCTGGGGCAGGAAACGTCATCCCTGAACATTTCAGAAAAATTAACCTTCACTACAATAAGGGTTTTTGTCTCCCACAAAGTATGAGGGAAGCCGGGCAGTTTTCCAGGGCAGCTTACCTCCTGAGGTCACTCTGTGAGCCAGGCCACCTCCATCTTCTCCTTCTCACCATCTGGCCGCCAGGATGGCCGCGTGGTGAGAGCGCTGGGGGCTGGCTTTACCGTGCGCTGTCTCTGAGGGACATGCACGGCTTCCTCTCAGACCGCCTGGCCTCACCTTCCTGCAGGGAGGCTGAAGGCAGGGACAGGAGGAGCAGCAGCTCACCTCCTTGTCTTCCCCCACCGCCTTCCCCCTGTCCTTTCAGGCTCAGGCCTCCGAGTGGTCCAGAGCCCAGCTGGTCCCAAGGGAGGCCACAGGTGCTGTGGTTTAAGAGCTGGTGTCTCCCACCGTCACCAATTCCTAGCCCCGTAGCCTCTGTGTGTCAATTTCCTCACTGATAACATGGAGAGAGTAGTCCTAGCTCCCAAGCTGGGAAGGCGTTGTGATGTTTCATTGGGGTAATACATAGGAAGTGGTTGGCACAGGCCCGAACTGTGTTCAGGCTCCATAAATTAGTAAGTCTTCAATGAATGCATGCTGACTGATGTGAGCGTGAGTATTGGTGAGCAGGCATCACAGCTGGGAAGGCAGTGTAAGATGCAGGCTATGCTCATGGGGACGCAGCCACTCACTCAAGTCGCCAGAGGGAGCTAGTCCCCTCACAGGAGGTACCTGGGGTCTTGAAGAGGGGCTGCTCTTGTGTTTCTAGGGCGTGCGGGCAGGGAGGAGGGAGGCGAGAGAAGGACACTGTGCAGGGCGGCAGGTCTGCGCTATAGTGTGTGTGTGTGTGTGGGGGGGGGCGGGGGCGCGGCTTGTCTGCATTTTAGGGACCAGGCCCAAGGTGAGGGAAGGCTCAGCAGCTGCCCATGGGCACACGGGCACACAGCTGCTGGCAGCGCAGGTCAGAGGTCAGCCTGGCCCTCTGATGGCCGGCTGCTGCCTGGGCCGTAGGACCGCCCTGAGCCATCGCATGCTGCGTTCTCCAGCTTTGTCCTGCTGAATTTGAACGCTTTTCCTTCCCTCAGTTTATCTGCTGTTCGATTTATAGTTTTTCTCACTATTTATTTATGCTATTTATTGGGTGGTATTTCTGCTGCAGCCAAGCTAACAAGGCAGTTGACGTATTTTTGTTCCATTTGAACCAATAGGCGTGTGAACCTGTTGAACCTCCCCGCCAGCCTCCGGCCGCAGAAGATGAAAAGCCTGTTGGGTCAGAACGTGTCTGCCAAGAGCCCCTTCATCTACTCGCCGATCATCGCCCACAGCCGCGGGGAGGAGCGCAGCAAGAAAATTGGTACGCCGTCTGCAGGGGCTTTCCAGCCGCACTCCGCCCGCTGGCGCCCAGGCTGGTCTCCATCTCAGCCCAGCGCCTGCGCGGTGTTCGGTCTGCACGGATGTGTAGTGCTCCTGTCAGTTATGCGGGTGGCTGCCTCTGCCAGGCAGTGGCTGTCGATCTGATTTTTTTTTTTTTAAAGATTTTTTTTTTTTATTGGGGAATTGGGGGAAGGGGAACAGACAAGTTGCTGTCGTTTTGTTCTTCAGTCTAGTTGTGGAGGACTTTGCTTCACTGGCCCAAGTTGGCACCATCATTGCGCTCTTCCCGGGCGAGGCAGATCAGTCGCCGGCTTCTGGACGGCCGCTCACAGCGGCTGCTGGCCGCTCACGCTGGCTGCTGGCTACACACGGTAGCCCATGGCAACCCACTGCCACAGGGGCTGCAGCCTATGTTGTCGCCGGCGACTCACGGCAGCCCAGCTCCAGGTTGAGCTGTTGTTCAGCATCTTAGCTGTAGAGGGCAGTGTCACTGGCCCTCATATGTGGGATCCGAACCGGGGCCCTCTGGCATCCCAAGCCAGTTCTTAACGATTGCACCACTCGGCCGGCCCCAAGAGCTGATTTTTAAACATCTCCTTCATAGAAGGCGATGTGTGTGGAAGGAAGGCCTGGAAACCGGGAGGCCTCTGTTATCTGAGACTTAGGCAGACTACAGGAGGGTGCTAGATGGAGGTCAGAGTGACTTCTGAGTCATCCAGGAAGATCCAAGGTTGACACCTGCTCAGGATTAGTTGGGGGATAAGGACGTTCCATTGTTTTCTCTTTTGAACACTGGCAGCCCTCGTTTCTATCAGGCGCTCGTAGCCAGTCCTGAGACGCCTGCTGACTCAGCCGGGAAAGATGAGGCTGTGAAGCGGGTGGACTGGGAGTCCCTGATGAGCCGTTCTGTGCGCTGCGCTCCCACTGCGCCCCAGGCCCGGCCCGCTCACCTCCTCCTCCCAGCCAGCCCCAGGGCCCGTGTGTGCACCCCCGCCTCCCTCCGTGCCCTGGCTGACACCTGGCTGTGCAGTGGGCCTCACTCGTCGCCAGCCCCCTCCCTTGGTCCCCTTGCCCATCACTGCCAGGCAGGAGTCCCCGTGTCACAGTGTCACAGCGGAAGGACTGAGGGACCACGCGGGTTGATAGTGCCCGGTTCCCTCCTAGGAGTTTCAGAGAAACCCACAAAGTCTTTGCTCTCTGCTTTGGAAACAGTGCTTTCTTCTCATTCTGCTTTTTAAATTTCTACTGTTAATTCCTATACCCCAAGTGCAGGGAGAAAGCACCCTCACCTCACGTAAGTGCCCCGTTGCACTCACGCCCCTGCCCACACCCAGCAGCTCGGACCTCGGGCTCTGCCTCGGGGCTGTCCGCCCTTGGCCCCCCTTTCATTCTCACCTCCTGCCTTTCTCTCTCTGACTCCCCAGACCCAGCCGCACGCTGCTTTCTGTGTTTTGAACGTAACAGTCCTGTTCTGGGGTCAGCTTTGTGCTTGCTGTGCCTCTGCCTGGGGCTCATCCCCCTGCCTCTAGAGTCTCCGCCCGGCTAGCTGCAGGGTCTCTGCCTGTGCGGCCAGCCCTGCCTTTTTATTTTTTCCTCTCCAATCTTAAGAAATTGTAGAGGGTACTTTCATGAAAATAATACTTTGTATTTGTTGCAGAGGCCTTAACCATTACCCAGTGGTTCTCATAACTGCATGATGCTTCAGGCATCACATTCCCAATGTGATGAAGGCTGAACGAACCTGAGTTACCTGCCCTCGGACAGAGAGCTAGTACGTGGCAGAGCTCAGGCTGCAGCCCAGGCTCAAGGACTCCAAGCTCAGGGGTTGTTTCCCTTTGTAACGAGGCTCCTATGACAGCTCGTCTGGGCAGAGGAGAGATTTGGGGGTGATGCAGTGTTCTTTCTGATGTAGAATGGAAGCTTCAGCCAAAGTGCATGTTACTTGTTGAGTACCCATGGGTAGGGAAATGTGATTTATACGCTGTGGCTTCTAATATCTTTTTGGCAGTGTACTCATCAGCAAGGATCTGCCTGGAGGTTTGAAGAATCATGTATCTTTAACCCAAAGTTCCAATCTCCATAAATGAGTCTCCGTGTGTAACTGGAGTTATCGTTACAGCAGAGGGTATAAGAGAAGAAGCCCCGAGGGCCGTTTCTGAGACTGGTTTCCACTCTAACTTGGAATAACGTGCCAGTCGTTCTGCCTGCACGTTGCTGGTGGTGTCACCATCCAGGTTAAGCTCTGTGCACAGGTGACGCAGCACGCGTCCTGAGCTTGGGCGCAGTGGGTGCAGGGCTCTGCGTGATTAGTGGTGGGACTTCGAGCATCGCCAAGCTCAGTGCTGAGGTCACAGCTGCCCCAAGACAGGCTGGAGCTGTCAGACTCCTGGGCTACAGCAGGTGTCACCTCCTAACCGTGCCATCTCGGACAGCAGCTGTGCCGGCTGTAGAGTAGGGACGAGAGAAGCTACTTTGGAGGCCTCTTCCGAGGGGCAAGTGAGAGAATGTTCCTGAAGTACTTGGAGCAGTCTAGGCTGGGTGCTGGGGGTGCAGCAGGGACTCAGGTCTGTGCAGTGTAGGGGAAAGAGACCAGTGTGCCGCCATGCGCAACTGGAAGGCGCCGTTAACCCCGGGTGACCAGACGCCGAGTGTGGAGCAGTGCAGAGCAGGAGGGCTTGCATGGAACCCGTGTATGATGACTCCGTGGCTGTTCGTCCTGCTGTCTCTGGGGCAAAGTATCGAGGAAGGGCCTCCACCGTGTGCCTTGACAGCTCAGGGCTGGAAAGCAGTTGCCTCCTCCTTTCAGACAGAACAGCTATGCATGTAATCAGTGATTTATCTTGGTAGACCAGGACCATCTAAATCTAAGTGATTCCTTTCAGGACTCCAGGCAAATGGTTTTTGTAAATGATGTTTTTTGACCGTGACAGAGAAAACACACAGTTCCTCAGCCACCAGGCTTAGCAATGTGTTAAAATGAATGACAGTTTCATCCTCTGTGGGGAAGGGGCTGAGGCGCTTCCGACGCCATCAGTGATTGGCTCAGAGAGGCCGCTGAAGGGCGGGTGTGAGCAGGTGCCGGAGGGTGACTGTGAGCCGCCCCGTGAAGGTTCTCCCAGCTGAGGGGCTGGCGGGGTAGGGAGAGGTGAGGGAGGGGACCTGAGTTCCTGGAGCCAGGACGGGTGGAGCAGCCGAGTGAGAAGAGCACAGGTCTGGAGGAGCCTGTCTCAGTGTCTGAGGGAGCCTGGTGCCCAGGGTTTGGGAAAACGGTGTCTTTATGAAAGCTGAGGACTCGAGTGAGTACCTCTTAGTGTCCACTCTAGAAAAAGCCCTTTTAACCACCAGCAGTGTCCGTACCTCTTTGAGCTCAGACACCTGGGCTGGAAGCCCCGTGCACTGGCTCTGTGATTCCTGGGCATTGCTTACTCTGTTCGGACCTTGAGTACCTGCCTTGTGACAGTGGGGATGCTAATAACTATCTCACCAGGTGATTATGAGAGCAATGCGATAAGATAACCAGTGTGAAAGTGCCTCAGACCCAGCTGTGCCCCACATGTTAAATGAATCTGAAGTCCTGATTTGCCTCAGGGAGCGTCTTAAAGGGAGGAGGGGCCGTGGAAATGCCGTGGGTGCTGTGTCAGTTTAGTTGTGTCTTGCTTTGCGTCAAATTACCACAAACTTAGTGGCTTAAAATAAGGCAAATTAATTCCCTTGCTGTTTCCGTGGTCAGGAGTCCAGTGCATGTTATTTGAGCCCTCTGCTCAGGTCTCACAGGCTAAAATCCAGGGGTCAGCTGGGGCTGTGTCCCCGCCTGGAGGCTGGATGGGGGATGATCTGTTTCCAGCTCCCTCAGGGGGCTCCACTCATTTCCTTGGGGTTGTGTAACTGACACTCCTGTTCTCTCTCTTTTTTTTTTTTTTTTTAGCTGAGCCATCCTGCCACCTGTTGGCAGCTCAGCGGCTGCTTAGCTCGGGCCAGGACTGACAGCCCTGTTCTCTTGCTGGCTCTCAGGCCCTCGAGGCTGCTCTTGGGTTCTTGCCACATGGCTTCCTCCATAGGCCCTTCCGCTTTGCACCTTTTCCTTCAGGAAGGGTTTGGTCCCTTTCTGGGGCTCACCTGATTAGACTAGGCCCACCCAGGATACGCTCTCTTTTGATGAACTCGGAGTTGACTGACTGGAGACTTTCTTCACATCTGCGGACTCCCTTTACCTTTGTTACATAACAGAGCCTTATCCTCATTCACACTCGGGGAGAGGCTCACTCAGGGCATCCCCACGGGAGCGGGGGCTTTGGGGCCATCTCAGAATTCTGCCTCCTATAGGTGTTGGACTGCAGCTGACTTGGGCGTGGTCAGGGACAAAAGCCACAGTCTTCTCTCGGGAGAGGAGGGGAATCAAGCTCTATGCCACTTAACTTGGCCACAGCACCACCTTCCTAAGTGCCAGGCTCCGGCCAGTGACGTACAACTCTGCACCGAGAATGGTGTTGCCTGGAGTGATTTTGGCCACATGAAGCCGCATTTGGTCTGCTGGCCAAACCAGCCTGCTGAAGATGCCAAGACATGTCTGTCACAGAGCATCCAAGTGGCAGTGTAGACTTGCTGTTTCAGAGAAAGCGAGCGGGAAAACTAGCTTTGAATTGTGTGTCTCAAGATGACATTCATGTCCATTGCTTCACTGGAAAAATAAAACTGCCGGGGGGGTGCTCAGAAACTGTGAAACATGCGAAATGCCAGCTAACACGTGGACTCCTGTGTGTGTGTGTGTGTGTGTTTCCAGATTTCCAGTGGGTCCAGGGGGATGTGTGTGAAGTTCAGCTGATGGTGTATAACCCAATGCCGTTTGAACTGCGCGTTGAAAACATGGTGAGTATCGCCAGCCGTTTGACCCTTTAGGGCCAAGCACCAACTCACTGTTAAAGTATGTTTTTTCCTCAGCACTTGAGGCACACATCCTATGCTGTATGTCTGCTTTTGTATTTGTTTCGCCTCAGAGTCTAAGCTTTTGGTGAATGAAGACCACGTTTTATCATTCCGTGCTCTTAATGCGTGGCCCTCAGTAGATGTTTGAATCGACGAACAAAGACGCCTCTGACTTGGACACAAGCCGAGCTTAGTTGACTGGTCATAAGATCTGAAATAACCATGTTAAAGTTCATGTGACACTGACGCAGGTTGCTTTGTTGCAACGAGGTGACAAGGTGATCAAGGCTCGAGGGCGGGAGGAGCGGGCTCCGCAGAGTGTGAGGGTGGGCTGCAGTGCAGGAGGCTTGTCTCGGCTTCGAAGCCCGCTGCTCTGGCTGTGTTTTGTGCAGGGCGTTAAAGGCTCTCCCTATAGAGGTGTCCGCTGGAACTGCTCACCTGATTCCCTGAGCGAAGGGGTTTGGTCCTGGCTCTCCAAGCTAATTCTAACGTTCGCAGAGCAGAGCTGCCACCCCCGTCTCATCTCTCGAGTCCCTGCTTTGTAACTTCAGTGATGCGCCAAGTAAGCATTTTCCTTTAGCGCTTCACGACTCATGTTCAGGGTCCGAGGTGGGCTCTGTGTGCAGGTGTCTTGCTGAGTGCCCCTGCCACGTGTCAGGCCTCAGGCAAGACTGGCCCCTGCCTCGACTGTGGTCATTGCTGTGGGATGAGGGTGCCTGAGCACCCGTGTGCAGAGTTAGCGAGAGATGATGGACGGCTGGGCTGAGGGTACAAGGGTGAGTCAGTTTGCCGGGCAGACGGGGAGTTACTTATGGTGATGGTCAGGCCTCCAGCATGCAGCATAGCATTCTAAAGACTGGTTGAGTTCTTAGAAACTCACTCAGCTGTACGTTAAGCTGACAGACCTGGTGGCTCAGAGAACGGGTCTCAGAAGGTGAGGGTTTGCCTCCTCCCCATCGGCCTTCAGGCTGGGCCCTGGGGCAGGCCTTTCCGTGACTTCTGTCTCTTGGCCTGAGCAGGGAATGACGGCTGTTTAGACTCCTCCCCAAAGTGGTGGAAGTGTCATATGCCTGCTGCTCTTTCTTATGTGTTTCTTGCCTTAAAAAGTAGCTTTCATCTTTATTGGGTTTAAACATAGAATAATATGTGCTTTTTGTCAAAAATTAGGAAGAACAAGAAATAAAATAAAAATTACCACTAGGAGATAGCCCACAAATCGTTCATGGTCAGGATTTTAAAAATTAAGTTATGAACTATTTCAAACATATGACATGTACCAGGAATAACAAACACTCACATATCCACCAAACACATTTAGAAAATGTTAACAGTTGGCCATGTTTACTTTAGCTATTTTAAAAACAAATTAAATGCCAATATATTTTGCCTAGAGACAATAGCCATCTAATTGGTTTCTGTTTCCGCTCCTGCCCACGACGTCTGTTCTATACACAGTCACATCGTTTCACGCTTTTGCTCACTGGGCACAGGTGTGCTCGTTGCTGCTGCAGTGTCTTTGCTTCTGGGTGCTTTCTGTAGGTAGAGTTAGGAAAAGTGTGCATAGCCACGGAGACCTGCACTGCCTTACGTACCTCTGCGCATACACCTGCGTTCGGACGTGTAGACGCGTGCCCTGTGCACAGTACAAAGACAGGTTTTATAAATCCTGACTTTACGCTGTCACCCCCAGTTCTAATCCGTCTCCATAGGGTTCCTTCTTGCCTTCCTCCGTTCCATAGCCGGGTCCTTTCTTCCAGTGTGAGAACTTGGGCTCACAGCATCAACACGTTCTCATCTGCCCAGTCCGGTAATTACATCTAAAACAGCTTGACCATAGCACTACAGAAAACGAACCCACTAGAAGGCCGTCTTTAATTTATCTCAACCATGTTCTGTGGATTTCCCTGGGGGGAAATCTTATATATCGTTCATTAGATTTATTCTAAGCTAGTTGATTTTTAAAAAATCTCTTGTTAATGGTATTTTTTACATTTTATTTTCTAATTGTTTATTGCTAGATTACAGAAATACCTTTGCCTTTTTTTTTATGATGATTTTGTCACTTTGCTAAATGCACTTGTTAGTTTAAGTTTCATTGTAGATTCCATGAGGTTTTCTATGTTCACAGTTCTGTTTTTTTTGTGTGAATAATTGTGTGCCTTTTATTTCTTTTTCTTGCCTTATTGCACTGGGTAGCACCTCTGTTACAATGTTGAGAAGTCCTGAGTGCTGAAGTTGTTTCCAGAGGCCAGGGGATCTGTCTTGTTTACTGTTAAGTGTGATGCCTGCTACATATTGCAATGGATTGATGAGTCACAGATACACTGGAGAGATGTTATGGATGATATATTTCCACATTTCATGGTTTTTCTTTTTGTTTACATTCCCATTTGGTAAAATAGCAAAACAAAACAAACATAAAAAATACAGCAGTGGGGGCTGTTCTCAGGATGGACAGGTTCAGGCACCCACAGTGCTTTCCGCCAATGTTGTCTTGTGCTCATCGCACTTTTAGCTTTTCTCCACAGTTCTCTGTGGATTTTTACAAAAGCCATTTCCTCCTGGCAGCCCTGGAGCTCTCCTGTTGGGGCCGTACCACGGCTAATTGGGAACTGACCGTAACGTCGGGGTCTGGGCTGTGCTGACGCGTGCCGCCTGTGCCTTGCTCTAGGGGCTCCTCACGAGTGGAGTAGAGTTCGAGTCCCTCCCTGCAGCGCTGTCCCTTCCAGCTGAATCTGGTCTTTACCCGGTGACACTTGTTGGGGTCCCCCAGACGACTGGAACGATCACCGTGAACGGTAAGGGGGATTTCTTTCTGATCCAGGTCGGGTAGGACGGTTGAGGTCTTGTCCTGCCTCACTGAGGCCTGTCACTGGTCACCCGGCATTCTGGTCCTAACCATTGAGAATTGTTTAATTTTGTCACACAGTGAATGATGTTTATAACAACCCGCTCAAAATTTCAAAAGCCATTTTAAAGCTTTGCTTAAACAGTTTCAACTGCTTACCTAACCAGTGGAGTCTTTTTTTGGCGTGGAAAATTTGTAAATCTTAAATTACTGCACTGTCCACATGTAGCAGATTGGCCATATCACGTAGCAATGATAATAACAATAATTGGCCCTTGAACTTTCATCTTTCAACAGAAGATTTTGAATCATTTTTCAATATTTAATTCACATCACGCCCTGGAAAGGAATACTACCTCTCATTCCCACTTTAGAGCTGGATGGATTTGGAAAGCCACTTGGTAAAGGGATGCAGTATAGTAGGTGGCCCCGAGATTTCTAGTTTACAAAGATTCCCCCGTGCACATTCCGTCTGGACGCAGGCAACCTTGTGAAGTGGGAAAGCAGGTGCTGTTACCAGCTCCACGTCCTGTAGGGGGACACCGAGGACCGCGGGCTTGAGTGTGGGAGCTGGGGGTGAGACCAGCAGGCGATGGGGCCCGAAGTCAACTCAGGCTTTTGGAGAGGGACGCGCCCCTCCTCATGCCTGGGCGTGAGACCCGTCGCTGCTCCCGGCGGAGTGAAGCTTTTCCTCTTGCTCCCAGGTTACCATACCACGGTGTTTGGCGTCTTCAGTGACTGTTTGCTGGACAACCTCCCGGGAGTGAAGACCAGCGGCTCCACGGTTGAAGTCATCCCTGCTCTGCCCAGACTGCAGATTGGCACATCTCTGCCCAGGTAGGCGCACAGTGCAGGTGTCTCCTTTCTGACGAGCAGTGGCACTTCAGGGTATTCTTTAGCATACATTTTTTTAATGGCACCAAGAACCTGAGTTAATCTGTGATGCTTATGACCAGCATATGGGTGACGGCTTCCTTCCAGAAAACCAGTAGGCTTTATGCTTTGCTTACAGAGAATTGGGACAGAGAGTAAGTGTTTCTTACCAAGATCAGAACGAAGTGTGAAATTAGCCTTTGGAATCATAATTTTTGTGAAAAACCATGAAGGTTTTAGGGAATTTAAGAAAAACTTTTATCTTTTAAAAAAATAGTTTTTGTTGTTAAAAAAAATTTTTTTTAGCTGAGCCATCCTGCCACCTGTTGGCAGCTCAGCGACAGCTCAGCTCGAGCCGGGAATCGAACCGGCTACCCTGTTGCTTAGAGCTCACACTCTTGAGCGAGCTCTTAACCAACTGAGCCACTCGGCCGGCCCCAAAATAGTCGTTTTTAGCATAGGAAAGGACAAAGAATAAAGGGACATAAGTGTCAGGAGTCCCAGAGGCAAAACTGCTGTTAATGCTTAGCGGAGTTTCCTTCCCTGCCAGTGTTTAGCCGTCCTTTAAAAAAAAAAAATGTTTGAATAGCTGAGATTGTACTACGTTATAGGTAGTGTCATAGATTACTTATTGCTTAACCATGTAACACAAGCCAAATAAATTTTATTTTAATGGCTTCAGAAAGTACATCATAAGGTATCACAAAATTGCATCTCCCTGCATTTCCTTGCTATTAGAATTTGGGATCATCTCAATGTTTGCTCTTCTGACTGATACTTAATGTTTATCCTTCTGGCTGTTTTTATAAAACGTTACCTTGGTATTTTCTGAAACGCCTTAAAAGCTCCTTCACATACTTAGTGAGCCCTTCCCTCCCAGTTGCCAGGCGCCGTGCTAGGCCTAGGGCTGTGAAAAGGAACACACGAGCCCTGGTCCTTGCCCAGGAAGGTACAGTCACGTGGGAGAGATTGGCAGGGGGTGGAACTGCTGTCAGGACCCCGACGGGCTGTGGGAGACCACGGGCTCAGGGCAGATTCCTTCCGGGAGGTGACGTCAAGTGTGATGTGAGAGGTGACGGGGGAGGAATCAGGCTTGTGAAATGGGCAGGCGGGAGATTTTCTAACAAAGGGAGCAGCCTGTGAGACTCCCTAGAGGTGGGAGGAAGCGTTGTGTGATTGAGGAATAAGATGAAATGCAGAAAAAGATGAACTCAAAAGGATCAGAGAACTAACTGTGAGAGCCAAAAGTATAAACCTTTCAGAATAAAACAGGAGAAAAATTTTGTGATCTTGGGTTAGGCAAAGAGTTCTTTGATATGACCTCCAAAGCAGGATCTTCTCTGAGAGCGTGGGAGCAGAGGCCCCAGGAGGGTACGACCAGCTCGGTGAGCCTGACGTGCTGAGATGTCGGCTCTTCCCTTGGACAGCACGGCTGTGAGGGCAGCACTGCCTGGAACATTCTCTTCTGTCCTCTGGACCAAATGGTGTGAGGATATGAAGCTCTCTGTGGGGCATGGAAACAGGGCTGGGGTCTGCCCTTGGTCCTCTGTGCCGTGACCAGGAGCAGAGCTAGGAAGAGCTGGTCAGCAGCGAGGCACCTGCGGACGTGCTCATGGTGTGGCCGGAGCCTACTCTGTCCGTCTCACAGCCCATTTCTGATTCAATTAGGTGTATTATGTTGGCTCACATTTAGACGAATGTGGCTTCCTGTGGAAGTCCCTCAGGTGAAGAAGGGAGGTAAACCCTCCTGATCCCAGGAAAAAATGTTGACCCTTCCCCTCCCAGAGACCACCCCGTTTTCTTTTGTGGCCAAACATCCCCAGAGCACCATGTAAGCATTTTAACTGCACCTGCCCCACACACCTCTCCAGATTTTGTCTTCACTGGACTACCAGAGGCCTTTGCCCCATGGTCGCCAGTGACCTGCCGGGGAGTCGGTGTGCTGCCTGTGGGCTGGTTAGGAGATGCCCAGGGCCAGTAGCATCCTAGATTCAGGGACAGTCAGGAGAACCCACAGACAAGGGCTGTGGTGTGGGAGCCTCAGGATAGTGTCAGCTGAGCTTCGGGGCTCAGGCAGCGTGAGGCCACACCTGGCCCGTGAGGAGGAGCCGGCCCTATGGACACCCTCCAACCCCATGGCACCACCAGCCGGCTGCCCGGTGTCACATCAGGCTTCGCAGGCATGGCTTGTCATTCTTACCTGTGACGTGGAGCCTGCTGTGTACACTCTTCATTTCTCTCTTGTTCCGGTTCTCATGTTATCGGTCGGGATGGTTCACCTCGGTTTTCTCCTTAAACCTATGAATTTTCCCAAGGGAATTCTGAGCATGAGACTTTTTATGTTTCTGAGAGGGCAACACGCTCACAGCTTATTTGAATTAATTCATTGTTTCATTTTTTTCCCCTCACCATAATTCCAATAAGTAAGTAATTGTATGCTTCACACACACGAGAAACTAAGTCTGAGTGAGAGCAGTCACGTTTGTGACACGTTAGGAACCCAGGACTCATTTGCGTGGAGAGAGCACTCACACGGGGTGGCTTGCTCTTCTGCTCTTGGGAGCTGGGAACTGACCCCACGTTCAAAGCCAAGGTCCCCGAATCCCTATTTCTGACACGCCCAAGTGTGGTGATGGGAGTAATTCTAAAATGCCATTGGTTTTCTTCTTTCTTTTAAAATCTGTTATTGTCCCTCTTATTTTAGATCTGCACATTCCCTGCAACCTTCCTCTGGTGATGAAATATCGACGAACGTGTCAGTCCAGCTTTACAATGGAGAAACTCAGCAGCTTGTCATCAAATTGGAAAATATTGGACTGGAGCCACTCGAGAAACTGGAAGTCACCTCAAAAATTCTCACCACCAAAGGTAGGGGCTTGACGCAGGCTCGACCCCAGCAGTGTTTGTCTTCTTCATTGGCAGAGGGGACACTTTACAGGACCCGTGTGCTCAGACTCCATGAGCTTCTTCTGCCTTTGCTTTGGTGGCGTCGTGAGGCTGGCGTAGGGATGACGCGTGGGGAACACACGCAGGGAGAGAGTGGGGCAGAGCACGCGCCTTCCCCCCAGGCTCTCTCCACCTGTGGGCCCCTGGGAAGAGGATTCTTGAGGGAGTGAATGAAGAGCAGCGTTGCAGCTTGGGACCCCCCACAGCCCGTGCAGTCGGTGTTTCCTAAGTGGGGTCAGACTCAGAGCCTGGGCGGCCCGCTGACAGGCAGGCGCTGTTTCCTGTCCCCAGGCACACGTAGCTTCCTGGGGCCAGAAGATGGTGTAGAAATGTGGCTTCACCATCTGCCAGCTATTGGTCCTTTTTTTGGGCCTGTTTCCTCCTGGGTAAATGGTGGGGGTAAGTACTTACCATGTACATTGTTCCTAGAATTCAGCGAGGGAACATATGGCAGAATTCCTGGAGTAATAGAGGTTAGTGAACGCAGGAGACGGAGGCTCTGGTACCCCTCAAACGGAGCGAGGCGTGGCCGTTTGCAGAACAGCGCTTCCCAGCGAGTACTTAGAGCTGTCATTCTTTTTCATTCCCATCCCAAGCTGTAGTACGTTTGCATGTGGGATTAAATTAGTGGAAATAAAGCATCTGCTTCCCAAATATACAGAGGGAATAATTCCTGTCACTTATATCCTACAGCGCCCAAAGCTGTCAGTATTAATAATTGATCCAATGTATATGTGTATGGGGAGCTGGGAAGAGGTCTCCAGCTGGGAGTGTGAGTGGGAGTTCCGTGTGCGAGGCGGAGGGCAGCAGAGATGTGGAGGACTCTGTCATGGGCGCCGAGCAACACCTCTTGCTGTTTTAGCAGTAGCTTTATTTCAGCCTACTTGGTTTAGCTTCTGTAAGGGTGGCTTAAGTATCTGCTCCATGCAACTTTTCACATGGAATTAAATGTCCCCTTCTCCGGGCTCCATGTGATTTTCTTTGTGCTCCTGTTAGAGTTATTTCATATCTCAGTAGTAATAATAGCTTTTACTTTGTAGGGCCAGGTGAGTGGGACTTCAGGTAACTTTTTCCCGTGAAATAATCAACACATCTAAGTGGTCTTTGTGGGGGTGGGGGCGTGGCCTGTGTCTTTCACTGCTGCGTCCCCAGTGCCTGAGAACTAAGACCAGCGCTTGGCACACAGTAGGCGCTCAGTAGGACAGCACGAGTCCCGCCGTGGAGGGTTGTCAGGAGGCTGGCGCGTCACTGCAGAGCACGGCAGCTCCTGGGGCCACCCCAGCACTAACGTGGCCAGCTCACGCTTGCTTTACGATCGCGGAGTGTTCGTGGTGCAGCCCCCTCGGCCGTGCGGGAGGCCTGCCTGCGCCCCCCCACTCCTCCGCCCTCCGACCCCCAGTCTTTTCTTTCTCCCGTTCCTGACACCTGGAAGCACCAGGGGCCTGGCAGGGCCTCACAGGTTTCTGGGCACATCCTCACTCCCCCCTAAATGAACCCCCTTTTCTTCATGAAAAGAAGAGTTTCTTGTGTTGTTTTTAATCCATCCTCCTTGCTTTCCTGCCTTGTTTTCCTCCCTAGCCTTCCAAACTCCTTTTTAGAATCCTTCTGCATTTAAGTGTTCAGTAAGGATCAGTGATATGTGTTTTTTTTTTTTTTTTTTTTTTTTTTTTTTTTTTTTTTTT